>NC_142136.1:41065681-41368712 GCF_024610735.1 Ursus americanus
GAGGCAAAATATACATAAAATAAAAATCACTTATCTTAAAGTTCAATTCAATGATTTTTTAAAGCAAATTTAGAGTCAGTCATACACTAAAATCCAATTTAGAACATTTCCATCATTCCCCAAAAATCCAATGTACCCAATTTGCAGTCACTCTTCAATTCTACCTTTATGATTTGGTAATCACTAATCTACACTATGTCTCTCTATATGTGTCTTCTCTAGAGATTTCAGATAAAGTTATGTTTTAGAGACTATATACCTTTTGAGCCTGGTTACTTTCATTTAGCCTGATTTATAAATTCTCATTCATATTGTAGCATGTATCAGGAGTTTATTCTTCTAATGAATTGTATTCAATTATATAATATGTATGATCAAAAATACTTTTTAGAAATGTAAAATATCACAAATAGAAATTAGTTGAATAAGTGAAAGCTCTAAATTAAAGCAGGCACCACATTTTTTTAACTGATTTTTTTGTGTGATTATTGTGGGAAATTTAGCTTGGTTTTTAATCCATTTTTAACTTTTACATTTTGTGTCAAAAGTAAAATTAGAGATCAGCTACACAATCTATCTTGATTTCCTGGAGAATCAATAGCAAGTCATTGTAATTATATTCTTCAGGTTAACAAATATTCTCCTATTAATGGCATGCAATTATTATAAATTAATTACTATGAATTAAACATCTGTTTTTCAAAGGAAACCTGAATATGAAAATGGCATTTTATGTCTTCTGCATCAGATATGATTGACTTGTTTATGGATCGTTTCTTACATTTATTAATACAATTAAGCAAATTTGCACACAAATGAATACCATTTTGCTAATGCAAAACACGTTAGACGATTTATTTTGATTTTTTTTTCCTTCATTCAATGGGACTAAGTTGAACTACTCAATACCATCTACACTCAGATTTATCATGATAGAAATCTCCTTTGGCAGGGAAAAGGGTATTTACACCATTCCAAACCTTCATCTATTGAAGCACACTTATTCTTAAAAATACAATATTTGAAAATCTAATCTGTTATGGGACTCTTTTTTGATACAGAATATTAAATTTTTACAGGATTAATAAAAAATTAATTCCACTTCCTCTGTTCAACTACCTCCTTTCACTTTGAGGATTTTTAAGGGGTTACAGAATCATCTTCAGAAACAATAGATGAAATGCTGGTTTACTTTTCTTGCGGTTATAAGTAATATTTAGTATGAAATACTTATGAGAACAGGCTGACAATTCCAAAACTTAAAGCCATTCTTGGAAATAGGGATTTATTATATAAACAAAATTGTTAATATAGATAAGAAAGAACAAGTCAGATGAATAGAAAAGTTTACTCAAGATTAATAAATATTTAAGCTGAGAATGGACTTTTTTTTTTTTTTAAAGATTTTATTTTTATTTATTTGACGCAGACAGAGACAGCCAGTGAGAGAGGGAACACAAGCAGGGGGCAGTGGGAGAGAAAGAAGCAGGCTCATAGTGGAGGAGCCTGATGTGGGGCTCGATCCCATAACGCCGGGATCACACCCTGAGCCGAAGGCAGATGCTTAACGACTGAGCCACCCAGGCACCCCGAGAATGGACTTTTAAACACAGAATTAAAAAATACAGAAATCAGATTATATGAAAAATAGCAAAGAACAACCATAGCAACATTATTTTAAAAACACTAGAGATTAAAAATGTAATTTACATTATTAAAATGGAACAGTATAAACAACCTAAGAAGCACATAAAAGTAAATCAAAATAACCTTCATAAAAATCAGCAAAAACAGATTTTAAGGCAAAAATTATTACTGCAGATAAAAAAAGTAAATACAAGTAATAAAAGTTTCAATTGACCAGGAAGTTATATTCATTTTAAACTTCTGTGGATAGATTCAAGCATGTAACATAAATACAGATAGATGATAGATAAATATATAGCTAATAAGTACTAGATAAATATATAATTGGTATTTGTACACTTTCCTTTGAATAACTGGTAAATGAAGTTGACAGTAAAATAGCTATTATCAGAGTATTTGAAACCAACATCAAAATTGACCTTAAGAGCATTACAGAATTTTATACTCCCAACGCAGAATATATGCGTTCTTCTAAGTACATTAAAAAATTAAATGTAACCTAATGCTAGGACCTAAAACAAGTCTCAGTGTCCACAACCAGGTATCATAATAGTCTGATTATCTGATTAAATTACAAATATACAGAAATGGTTAAGAACAGATAACTAGAAAAAGACAATATATTTGAAAACAAAAAGTACACAAAAAATTGGGTCAAAAAGGTATTGTAATAAAATTTTAAAAATATTTAGCACTGTATAAAAATAAACAACTACATTCCTAATTTTGTATTGTAGTATTATACAAAATGAGCCAACACAATTTTTACAAATACAGAGCCCAAATGCAGGGTAGTGCTGGAAATGCTCATTCTGGCTTGTGTGACAACTGTTGAATGTTCAGGAATTTTGTGAAATACAGAATATTGGTAGCTTAAATTTAACCATAGTGGGAACGTTTACACCACAGTAATATTCAAAAGCTACATTTCAGAGCTTTAATTAATTTTGTAAAATGCCAATACACCACTTATTGTGTGTTAACAATCAAAAAGAAGAAATGCTGAAACCTGAGTTGAAATACAGATAGAGCTGAACAAAGGCAAAGAAAATAGATGAAATAAAAGAATAAACATAAGAGGAAAAAATTATTAATTGGAAAGCAAGTATTCTAGAGATGCCATCAAATCTCAAATTAATGTTCTTGAAAAGATTATATTAAAAGAGAAATAACCAAAAAATATTAAGAGATTGGTTAAGGACAAGTACACTGAAGGAGTAACAATATTAGGAATTAGACAGATGTCATAAAATATAGATGCAACAGAAATTTAAAATATAATTATATGGTATCATTAATAAATGCACTTCAATAGAGTTAAAACAGAGCTAAACTTACCAAAACTAATTCAAGAGGAATAGAAAACCTGTGTAGTCTTACAGCCATTTCATAAATTGAGTCCATATTTTAATATCTTCCCCCAATAAAAAACTCTCATTACTATTAGATTGCTGGGTTATTTTGTAAGAAGGATCTACAAATGTTTATTCAAGGGGAAATATATAAACCTAATCTTACACAATTTTCCCACAAATAAAAAAATGTAATACGATGCCTAACCGGATGAGTTTTATAGTACAATGCTATTCGTGCAAATTAAAAATGAAAAATATTATAAGAATATACACAGGTGAAATTATAAACATCGGTCATTTCAATGGCTTTCTATGTGAGATGGGAATGAATGTGGAGATGAGATTAAGTTATTAAATTCCAATAATAAATTTACTTAACAAGTGCAATAAATTACTGAAATTGAGTTAAAGAAAAAAAAAAACACCTCAAAACCAAAATGAAACATCTTGCACAAAGTTCTTGTTTTAATGATAAAAGTAAAAGTGATCATAACTTACTGGGTGATTTCAATTATACACAAGTAAAAATTAGGAAAAAACTTGCTAACAGATGATGTAGGGTAGTGATTGGAAGGACAGCATGCTGGGGACTGTAGGCATGCAGATAATGTGCTGTTTCTTCAATATTTAACATTTATTGATTTTATTTCTCATGTTTAAATTTGTCCTGATACATTTTCTTCTATGCATTTGCAGTAACTAAGCTTTTGTTTTTAACTCCACAGATGAAGGAATAAAAAAAAAAAAAAAGAATGTCAGAGTGGAAGGAACAATTTTAAAAAGGAGAGAAAGGAGGTAAGAAACAATTTCCTGAAGTTACTGCCCAAAATAATGGCACAACATGGAAATAAGGGGATTAGAGAACATTTACATTGTTATATCTGTGTTGCAATTATATTGGTGTGTACAAAAGAGACATTGAGCGAAAGTATAGTTAACCAGTCCCATGCAATGAGGTTACATGTGATTTAAAAGAACAAATCTAATAGAAATAATGGTATCATAGTTTAAAAATCTTCAAAACATAAATCACAAATATTTTGGATATGCAATTCCAAAAATACATATTTATTCCTATTTTGAATCTTCTTTCATTCATCTCCATTTTAATTCAACCATGGTTTATTGATTCCAATTCTTATATTAAAACTTTCTGATTATTTATATTATGCACATATGTTCAGACAAGATATCAACATGCATTACATTTTGCAAGACAACTTTCAACACATTCATATTTTACTCAATATGTGCAATGATTTTAACTTCATCACAAGATGTTTTCATCATATGGCTTTCAGATTATAAAGTCTGTGGGTTGGCTTTATTTATAAATACATTTGGTCAATGACGTTTTTCTTTAGGAAGAAAACATGGATAGTGAACTTCCAAAGTGATTGTCATTTTTGGTTATCCCTTGGTCCAAAAAACAAATAAATAAATAAAAGGCTGGGTTTAGATTTAGAATGAGTGTACCTGACTATTCTCTCATTAAAGCTATGCAGATGTGGTAGCAGAGGCTTAGTTCGCTGGTCAGTAATCAAATTCATCTTCCTGTGCACATTCCCTAGATTTCTGTGCACTTAGGTGAGGCCCAGTATCTGAGTTCTTGCTATGGGAATAGCACCGCAAACTGTAAGTGTCACTTCCAGGCTAAGGCTATGAAAAACCTCTGTCTCCCCAGGTGCAGATGTTGAGGAGACCGTAAGTGGTGGCTGAGTGACAAGCTTTCAATCTTTGAATAGCTGTTTCATAATGAATTGGAAAAATTCTATTCATAGCAATTGGAAAAATTCTACTATTATCAGAGCAGACCTTGCTGTATTTCCTCATATTTAGTCTCACTTACGAAGAAAAAATATAATTGCAGAGTGGGTTTCCAATTTATCTTGTCTGGTTGCTTTTAAGAATTTTTTTCAGGGGCGCCTGGGTGGCACAGCAGTTGGGCGTCTGCCTTCTGCTCAGGGCGTGATCCCGGCGATCTGGGATCGAGCCCCACATCAGGCTCCTCTGCTGTGAGCCTGCTTCTTCCTCTCCCACTCCCCCTGCTTGTGTTCCCTCTCTCGCTGGCTGTCTCTATCTCTGTCGAATAAATAAATAAAATCTTTAAAAAAAAAAAGAATTTTTTTCAAATTGAAGTTTTTGGTGTCACTAGGCATGGGTGTTTGCCATTATTTCTTCATGAAACACCTAGATCTATTTAGATTTGAGGAATCAGACTTCTCCTTAGAAGCAGAGATGTATCATTCATTTTACGTTTTGGGTGGTTTCAATATTTCATGCTGAAAATCAAATATTTTTATTTCTTATGTACTCTAGCTCTGTTTCAACAACAATGTTCTTCTCTTTGTCACTTTTTAATTACCTCTACATTTTGAAATTTATCCCTATTTTCCCACATGTCACCGTTTTTGAGAGAGTTTAGAGGAGGAGACAGTAAAACTTTCTGTAGTTTACGTCATTTTTACCCAATCACAGTTTTCAGAAGGTTTTCCTAGTTCAAACACCTTATGTAACAGACAATCAGCACTTTAACTAGAAAAAAACCCAAATGAGCCAGAAAGGCAAAATCCAATTTCACTCTTTCAATAAATATTACTCTCATATAATTTAGGTAATGGAGAACGAGCAGCAAACAAAATAGACACATTCTTTTCCAAAATTAAAGTACATTCTATTTGAGAAGACAGAAGATAAGCAAAAAAACAACTGTATAATGTTAGAAAGAGTGATGTGAGTGCTATGCATTTGTCTTCTGAGGTCCTCTGGGCATTAATATCCACTCATCAACCAATACTTGAAGGCCAAACATGGATCAAAAGCTACTGGATATTCATATTGCCCTAATATTGATTCAAGTTATAATGATTATTTGGTTAGAAGAAGTGGAATAATTAGGGGAAAGACAGACATGAATTCAAATTTTTTTTCATTATTGGTTAGAAGTATATGAAGTTAACACCATCATAATATTTACACAGACCTGGGCCTTCACTGTGTCTTGATTAGAGTACAAATTTCCTTTGTCTACAAAACCAGCAGCTGCTAAATTGCTAATAATACTAAAATATATTTTTTTAAGATTTTATTTATTTATTTGTCAGAGAGAGCACAATCAGGGGGAGCAGCAGGCAGAGGGAGAAGCAGGTTCCTCGCCGAGCAAGGAGCCCAATGCAGGACTCAATCCCAGGACCCTGAGGATCAAGACATGAGCCAAAGACAGACTTAACCAACTGAGCCATGCAGACATCGCTAAAAGATTTTATAAAAATCCTACTAAATTATATTTGGGAAATAACATTTTACCATTTACAAAGTACTTTTGTTTGTTTTAAATCATACAGACCCCTCCTAAGGAGGACTGTTTATATGATACAAACCTAAACAATTTATGGTATGTTTTATAATGGTAGTTTATGCCTATTTATACCTATTGGTATCAGTCTGGTAGCTTTGCCTATAGTCTGTTGTTGCTTTTTTAATAGAGACTACAAATGACTAGTTGTTTAAATAACCCAGAGAGGATATGGTAGGTGGTCATATTGTATTTCCAGCTTCTCCAACATCTTGTCTGATAATATATGATATGTGTATGTTATGGGCAGACTTCTCACTTAAATAAGTGATTTATCTGGAAGATAATCAGCAGTAACGCCCATTTTCTTTTCCTGATCCTGTCCAGAGAAAGCATAACTAAGACTTCTCTTTTATGAACAGCAGATAGGCACTCAATAATTCAAAGTATATTTGGTTGGAAACATCTAGGGACTGCTAATTCTTCTATTCTCAGGATGCTGCTAGTGCCACAGTTTCTAAGATGCATGAAGCCTCAGGGTGCCAATAGTCAGGCACTTTGGGAAATGGGAAGAATTACAGGCAAAGTATGTGCGTGCAGGAAGAGTGGCAAAGGCTGAGTCCTGCTGTAGAACTTGAAGAGAACAGTCTAATCACTGTTGTTGCAATGGTTTTGTCATTTATTCTATAGTGTAAACCTAAAACCATTTATTTTATTTAATGGTAATTATTTGTGTATTATTCAATAATCCTTTTCAATCACAATGAGCTAAAATGCACATTTATAAAAAAATTACTGAATTCTTTTTAAGACCCGAAGTTAACAACTTGACTCAAACAGTTTCAGTAGATGTGTTTGTATACAGCTCTTTAAAGCCTGACTTATTCTGATCAAATTCTAATTTCATTTAGCTCACTTTTATTTTCAAACATTTTTTTACATGTATGAAAAATTGAGTAATAATTGTTACTATGTCAGTTCCATTAGTAGAAAATTCACATTCACTTAAATGATGTCACTTTTTTATCAGCTTCATTAAATACTTCAAGAGAATATCAGACAATAATTTGCTTTTCCTTTCCAATTTTTGTAACCTAAGTAAGGCCAAGAAGTTCATTCTGTAGAAACACTGACATCATTGAAACAGCCGACATCATTGAATCTGGCATCATTGTGAAACCTCTTATAAATTCAATTAAGAAGTTTAAGTTGAATTAAATCACTAGTTTTTGTGTTAATATTATTTTGACGGAATACAATATCATTAAAGCCACAATATTTTTACCAAATTAAGAATAATGTGGAACAGAAATACACTTGTAATTTGTTATGGTACACACATTATAAACAATTTGTTACGAAGTGTGAGTTTCTTCCAATTGAAACAGAAGCTGATTAGAGAAATGTCTCTGGATGTGCAGCTAAGATCTGAAACATCTCCAGTGGAATTACTTGTATTTAAAAAGGCAGGATTAAGGAAGCAAAATTCAACCATGAGAATCTAATTAAACAGATTAGACAGAAAACACACATATGTACCAACAGTTAGGAAAAAAATACCTAACATTTTCTTAGAACTTAGAAATTAATTTGTAAATCAGCATTTTAAAAATTAATTTAAAGAGCTTATCATCAATGAGTGGGAGCTATTATTGTATATCATAGTTACTGCCTCATTAATAACCAAAATATTTTTTATCTATTCTAATCATTTACAACTGTTCATTTGACTATTTATTCAGATTAATTGAACACAGAGAAAAAAAGTTATCAGTAGTGTAAAAAGAGTAGCAACTGGATAAGAAATTAATGGAGATGGTAGATATGAAATACATGAGCATTTGTGAAGAAAGATTTGTGTGTTGTTAGGATGAGAAAATGAGCATCAAGGTTGCTTCTGCGTTGTACAGATTAGAATTAAAGAGATACATGTAGAACAAAAATAGCATGGAGCAAATGATATCTAACCATTTAAGAGAACCCAAAATCTTTTTCTCCCCCACATGATGGTATACTAGTACATGATGTACTAGTGTACATATACGCTCTTTGCAAGAGCAACAAATACGGAGCTTAATCCTAAAAGCCCATACTATTGTCATGTCTCATAAAACTCAAAAAAATCTTCCTCAAGAAAATAGGAAACAGATATAAATCCTAGATTATTTCCAGATTTGACTTTTTCCTTTCATTGTTTCAATTTCCTCCAATGAAATTCATTTCAATAGAGATTACAGTGTACAGAACGGATAGATGCATCTGCTTTTTATCAAAATATGTACTTTAATTTAGAGAATTGCTGGAATCTCAAGAGGGTTTTTGGGTTACTTGTCAATCATGAAGAGAATTGGAAATTAAATGTCAAGGACAGTTTTATACAATTGGTTTCTATAAACTTCCATCAAATAATTTTGTACTTAATTAAAAATTTTACTGGCTTCCATCTGTTCTTACTTTAATAGGCTCCCGGGAAAATCCAGTTTGTTTTAAAGGTACACAGAAATTACTTTTAGGTGTATCTGATCTAGATTTTCTTTTGTAAGATAACGTTCTTCAAAATAATGTTATACCCCTTTTCAGTCTGTTTATGTCCACAATTATAAAGAATACATTATAACAAACATCCCACTGGAGTTCAATTTTATCAGAAGAACACACTTTAAATTGTACCTTACAATTTCTGGTAATATAAAGTGCTCTAGGATCACAGAGGAGGGGGAACTAAGTCTGGCTTCATAAAAGGAGGTATTCCTGTGCCACCCTTTAGACCCGCTGAATCCGAATCCTTGGGATTGGGCAAAAGGTACTGCTGTCCAATTCCCATTTCACAGAGGAGAAACAGAAAGGACACTAAGTGAAATAACATTCCAAGCTCATAAACCATCAAGAAGAGGTGGAATTCCTGCCCAGGGCCTGACTGCCATTCGATCATTGCTTCACGATTCTATTTTAAAACTCAAATGCTGCTACTGGATTGAACTTCCTAAAATATCACTTTATCCCACAATACCACTGTTCTCAGCAACCACAGAAAAATCAAATTATGCATAGAGTATATACCCCTCTCAATTATCTTCATCCACTTTTTCTTTATTTTTTTAAAAAGATTTTATTTATTTATTTGAGAGTGCACAAGCAGTGGGGAGGGGCATAGGGAGAAGAAGAAGCAGGCTCCCCACTGGGCCGGAAGCCTAATGCAGTGCTGGATCCCAGGACCCTAGGACCATGACCAGAGGCAGAAGCCCAACTGACTGAGCCACCCAAGTGCCCCAACCACCCAGCTTTTCAACACATATTCTCCTTTTCTCCAACATAAATCCTTTCTTCCAGCCACAGTAGTCCTCCTTACTTCTTTCAGGATACCCACAACACCTCCAAGATTCTAAGAACTTTCTCCGAACTGAAATACCCCTACCTTCCTCTAAACTTATTTGTACCCTATATATCTAACAAGGTCCAGCATTCAGAACACTTTCATAGCACTAACTGAATGAGCTAAAGTCCCACAGGTACTCCAAGAAGTTTCCTTGATGACTTTGGCACCAATCTTTTATTTCTTCAATTTCTTTTGCACTTAATTCTATGCACCATTTAATTAATACCTACTACAGTAGCACCTTATTTATCCAGTATCATTGGGAGGATGGGATGTTCATCAGAAGTGAATTTTCTAGATAACTTAAGCATTAATTTAGGAAGGAGAAAAGTAGAGTGAAATTAATTTAGCAAACAGCAAAGTAGAGTAGTGCTTATTTTCGTTACAGATGTGCCTACATTCAAATCCCTGTTCTGCCATTTACTAGCTAAGTGGCTTTGAGCAAGTGTCAACACTGTCCATTTCAGCATCTATAAAGTGGGGACACACTATGAACTTTACAAAGTTGTGGGTGTAAGGAAATCACATGCAAAAAGTTTCTAGGTAATGGCACGATAAAAATGACACCATTCTGGAAGACCAATCATACCCAGACTTGATTATCTCACTCACTAGTTACTTAATTTGGTAAAGTCACTTACGCATCAATGCCTTTGATTTCTCAGTTCAAAATGATAATGTATAAATAGATGATAATGATGTATAATATTTATTCTGATTATAAGATATTAATGTAATATGCAATACCATATTGGGTGCATTTTTAATCAGCCACCAGTGGTTTTCAAATTTCAAAAGTTATATCTGGGTCTTTCTTGTCTACTGTTGTTAATTTATTGTTGACTCTTTACCTCATTCTCCAATATGGATGTCCTAAACCATTTAGCCATTTATTTTTCCTAAAATAACATGGGATCTTTTATCTCATTGTCTTTGCTTATATTTCTGCCCTCTCAGGAGGCTTCTGTGTAGCCCATATTTCTAAAATAATTGTAACCATAAAAACTGTGTTCATATACTTCCACTTCTGAGAAATTTTTTCTAAAGCTTTATTAAAATAACTGTTCTACTAAGTGTCCTGCTTAAGTATCTTGATTACAAGTAACTTTCTTACATCCATTTAGATAATCACATGGCTTTCTGTGTTGCTTAACTCAGATCCCTAAATGATAATAATAGAAAAGGTCTTTTCTGTCACAATATCTAAAATACTACTCATGACCACATCATTCTTTATGTCATTACTTTCTTCTCCATAATTTATATTACATCCTAATATTCTGAACACCTGAAAACAGGAATTTAACCTATCTTGATTTCTGCTCTACCGAGCACCAGCTATACTCAGCCACAGATATAAAATATTTCCTAAATGAGTGAATCGACAAGTTAATAATGTAGTAGATGAATGTAGCACATGAATGAGTAAACAAAAGGGTAATCCCTTATTCATAAGTAAAACACTCTTTCCTGTATACCCTAAAACATTTTCTGCTGAAAGAAAATTGCAAATACCCAATATTTTGTTTATGAGCATAGCATACTGTATAAATTTGTTGAATCACTAGTTGTACGCCTGAAACTAATGTAACATTGTGTGTCAACGACACTCAAATGAAAAACAAAAACATAAATAAAGACATGCTGCATGTTGAGTATCAATAAAATTTTCTGAGAATATAAAACAACACAAAACAAAAATGTCTGCTTTTAAAAGGCTAAAATAAATCAGGCTGTTCACCATGTTTGCAGTAAGAATTTCACAGTGCAAGGAGAAAGGACAAGAATTGGGGTGCCTGTGTGGCTCAGTCCATTTAGTGTCTTCCTTTGGCTCAGGTCATGATCTCAGGGTCCTGGGATTGAGTCCCACATCAGGCTCCTTGCTCAGTGGGGAGTCTGCTTCTTCCTCTGCCCCTCCCCCTGCCCATCTCCTCCTCCTGCTCATGCTCTCTCTCTCTCCCTAATAAATAAATTCTTCAAAAATAAAAAAAGGACAAGAAATTTTAAGTAGTGTACAACATAGGTCATTCAGATTCATGAAAACCACACCACTTCTCTACCTACAAAATCCATTTCCAAACTGTTGAGTAACCTGGCCCCAAACATAGAAGGTAGGAAGAGACCACAGAAAGAGGCAAACCACTCCAGATTGGTAGGTGGCAGTTTTAATGAGCAAGGGAATTTACAAGGCTTCTCTTGGATGGCCACAAGATGAGTAGTTTTCTGTACATGTCCACCAAATCTTAAAAGTTTACATGTAGGACATATCTGGGTTCAGTCACACTTACAGTCTAGATAGTCTCAACACCACATGCTATCTCAAGGCTCTACCCCTGGGGCAGCTTCTGGGAATGGGGAAGCAAGTGGAACACACATTCCAAAAACGGGGGAGGGAGTGAGGAGCCTCTGATTGTCCATGGCTACCACATGTGTCATATGTCAGGTATATCCTCTTGAAAACCTCCCAGGAAACAAGCACACTAAATCTTTTTTTCCAGCTTCTGTGTGTGACCCACTAAGAGCCTCTTCTTCATCTTAACATTCAGATGATAGCCCTAAATATCAACACAGGGAAGCCGAGGATATTATGAGTACAGTGAATGACTCCCCTTGGCAGTTCGGACAAGTGATACAACTTAAGTAGTAGTAAAGCTATCAATTTGAAATTTAGCCATAATGGAGTGCCATATCAAACATGGAAGTCATGACTTACTTTGCACAGACTTTGAAGTCTGAAGAATCTTTTCCAGAACCACTGTTCATCCAGTGCATATATGAGAGCTACAAATACCAGCAAAAGTTCTTGATCAAGTAGTCACAAAAACTTGCATTCTACTACTTCTGGCCATTGTGGAATTATATGTTTGTTTATTTTCACTTGCTTTGGGATTTGGGGAAAATATAATCCAATTTCTATATAAACCTATGAACATATTAATCTGACAGCCTCAGTTTCCCCTTCCTGGTTTCTTAGATTTTAATTTGCCCCTTATTTTTATCCACATTTTCTTCTTTATGTTGGTGTTCGGGAGAAAGATTCCTATTTTGTAACCACCTTGACAGAAATACACCCCTGGCAAGGCTAGCCTCAGACACTACCAGGACTGTGATCTTATGCAAATTAGTCACCTGAGGCATAGTTTCCTCATCAATAAAAAAGATTGGGAATAATTAACTTTAAGTGGTGCAATGATATTAAATGAAGTAATATTCATAATTCTTCTGATAAAGTCCTTGCATATATCTTACAAATATTAAATACCAATCAAATATATGATAGGACCAAAAAAAAAGAGCCTCACAAATTTAAAAAAAAATTAAATACACTTTAATAACTAATAAAGTTAATTAACAAAGATTGTTTACATATACATTTTATATTCTAAAATACTACTGGTAAAGTCATTTAATTCTTTTAAAAATCAACACACAATTTAAAATTTCCACTTGCTTATGCTATCTCTTCCTTCTGTTAATACAGGGCATCTTTAACACCATTTATAATGAATGAGGTTAGAGAAACATGTTCTTTTCTCAAAATTACTACTTCAAATTTACATAACTAAAAGTAAATCCTATAAGATTTTCTTTAAAATGATGATGAATGTAGAGACACTGGCATTTTAATTTGAGTAGATGAAAAAAAAGACATCTCCTTTTTAAGATATCCTATTCACACCTACCCAACAATACATTTTCACATATGGATTATTGTTAATATGTATTAGATATATTTGAGACTTAATTAAAAGTATAAAGACTTATGAAATTCTGAGGTAGAAATATGCTCTTTTAAAACACAAAGCACTTTAAAGTATTTAATAGAAATATGGTTTTAGGCTTAGTCTGAAATAAAACATATGGTAATTATTAATCTTCAAATCATTAGTTACAGCACTTAAAATATTGTAAAATTTTCCAAACTTAGACCAAGCTCATTTGTCATTATACACTAATATAGTTGTCACACTGTATTGGTTCTCCTACAATTAAATGTTCCAGTTGACAGCCACGCATCAGGATGTAGCCATCAATCAAGGAAGTAACTCAAAGACCTCTTAAGGATCTTCCTTTATGTTGAATCAATCTGCATCATAGAAAGTGTCACCTTCTCTTTCTTTCTCTGTGATGTTTTCCTGATCCCTAGAGTAGTAATTTATCACATCTGCCTCTGTTTCTCCCTCTAAATCCCAACAACATATGGTTTTGCAAATGGATATCTACAAATCTGTGTTGTAAGTGTTAGACTGGATATTTCCTAAACAACAGGGCTGTGCTTTTATGATCTGTATTTATCAAGTGACCAAGAGAGTTTTACCATTCCCCTTGACTTGGCTAAACTTCTTCCTGACCCCCCCCCCCTTTTAAGAGCATTTACTTTAGAAAAATTGTAATTGGAAATTCTTTCTCCATCCTTTGAAATGATCTTCTCCCAGCCATTACCGATGCAATAATTGTAATAAATATCATACTTAAGTAACTTCTTAATAATAGGAGACAGAAGCTGTTGGATGTAAGGAAACTCTGTACTATCTTTACAGTTTTAATGTATATCTGAAATTATTCTAAATAAAATATTTTTAAAAGCTGACTGAAAAACAATAGTATGCTCTTAACAACAGACTTAAAAATTCATGAAGCAAAACAGATTTGAAAGAATTTACAACTGCAATATTTTACTAGGAAACTTTCATCTTACAAATTGTTATGCTTTTTAATTGTCATTATTCAGTTTCAAACATTTTTACTGAACTTCCTTGACTGAGCTATTTATATGCTTGTTATTTAATTTCTAAATATTTTCAGATTTTTCTATATATCTTATTGATTGTAATTTAAATCCATCTTGTCAGAGAACGTATGTTGTACGATTCTCTCCTCTGAAATTTATTAACAGTTCTTTTATGGATTGTCATATGGCTTATCCTAATGGCCAGCTCTTGTGTCCTTGAGAAGAATATGCATTTTGATGTTACTGGATATATTTTTTTAAACAAATCTCTAGTAGGTTATGATGATTAATTGGTCTGAAACCATGTCTATTTTACCCTCATTTCGCATGGTAAAAAGCTTTAGACTGGTGGTCCAGTAGGTATGGCTACTGTTGCTCTGTTTTGTTTTGTTTTCCAGAATTGTAAAGACAATCACATCTTCTGGTGCCACCAGGATGCAATATATCTTCACGTGTGGGTGTGGATGTGTTCTCCTGCTAGAAGTTCCCTGAATTCTTGTATCAGATGGCTGGAAGTCTTTCACTAGTTCTGTAATAGTTAATCTATAATAAATCTTCAAACATTGCTTTTATAACCTTTCATCTCTCCTCCTAAGATTGCAACATATATGTTTCTACTTTAAACTGTGTTTTGTATTTCCCTTATTCTCAGGTATCTTCTCAGTTCATTCTTTTGTTCTCTCTCTGGATGTTTTGTATTGACTGTTTTTTAAGTTTTCTAATCTGTTTTCAATATCTAGGTAAACTTAATAAATTCTTAATTTCAGTCATTGTGTTTTTCAATATGAGAATGTACTGGAGTTTAGTAGATTGCTATTTTTTGCTTAGATTCTCCATCCTTTCTTCCACTTCCTCAATGTATTCATTTGTGTTTATATTAATTATTTTATAATCTCTGTCTGCTAGTTCTACATAACATTTCTACAGTAACATTTGGGATTCTGCTTCTACTGTATCTCTTCTCTCTTAACATCCTTCACATTTTTATGTGCCTTTTCTTATCATATATTTTATGCTGGAAATTTGTTTATAAAAGCAAATTGTACATCAATAATTTGATGTAGTTTTTATCAGGGGATGATTCACCTTTGCTCCATTAGGAGTAGAGTTTGAAAGCTAGTTATCTGAATCTAATAACTGGCTGCTCTACTTACATATAGTCTACCTACGTTCAAACACTCCCATCAAAAAATCTGTCATGTGTAAGTTATGTGTAAGGACTCTCCCCCTGGTAATATTGTGTTGCCAAAAATCCTGTGACTCTGGAAGATTTCACTTTATCTTCCAACCCCTCAATAAATATACAGTGGGAAAAATTGGCCATGCCTTTGGAGGTGACTTAGACATTAATCTCTCAGGCAAGACTACCTGACTGTCAAAATGTCCATTAGCCTCCTGCCACTAAGAAAGTCCCTCTGCCTATCACAAGCACTGTTCCTACCTTGTGCTTATCCTCAACCATTATCCCTCGAAAGTGAGATGTGGAAATGGTTGATGACCTCATCCCCAAGCCAGACAGGATTCTTCCTTCTCTGGAATTCTAATTTAATGACCCTTGTCTGCTTCCAGTTATCTGACATACTTAAAAATATACTCCATCCAGATTATTCTAGTTCTTTTGATCTCTATCCAATATATTGTAAAAAGATTTGGAGGTCCTATACCTGTTTTTCAAATGCTTCAATATCTCACCATAGTTTAGGAATAAATTTTTAAGCAAAACACTCTTTTCAGTAGCATATAAGCCCATTCATTATCTGCCCTTTGGAATAATATTTCATACTAATTTTCTTTCATTCACTTTTTATATATAAATTGTCAAAGGACTTGCATTTCCTAATATACCAGGTTGTCCGACAGTACTTTTCTCTCATAACTACCTAATATTTACTGTGCTCAATTAACTATTACCTTGTTACTTGTTTTTTCTTCCATTGAACTATTATAATTTATTTAAGATGAGAGTTAGTTCTTATTACCTATTCTCAGGAAATGCATATTCCTATAGTTAGTTATATCTCTCTCCTCTGTACTATTAAAGTACTCAAAGCATGAACATTTATTAAGTTCATCATGTAAAACAATAATTTATTTAGGATCTTTTTTCCTACCAGTTTTATTGAAATATAATTAACACACAGCACTGTATAAGTTTAAGGTGTTACAGCATAATGCCTTGACATATGTTTATATTGTAAAATGACTACCACAATAAGTTTAGTTAATATCCATCACTTCACATAGATACAATTTTCCTTTCCTTATGATGAGAACTTCTAGGATTTACCCTCTTAGCAACTTTCCAATATACTATGCAGCATTGTTAACTATTGTCATCCTGTTGTGCTTTACATCCCCAGTACTTATCGTATAGAAAGTTTATACTTTTCACCACCTTCAGACCCAGACCTCCCTACTCATCTACCAGCACCTAAAAGAAAAGCACTTTGTACATCTCAGTTTCTATAATTAGTTTAAATGAAGAGATGGAATATACTCATAGAAATCTAATTGGAAATTTATATATAACATATCTAAAATATAATGGTCACCAAAGGATAAATAGATATTATATTAACAACCACTGTGCCATGGAAAAGCAAAGAGAATATCTTGGATTTTACGCCATTATGGTACAATTTTGGAGGCTCATGTACTCGCAGTCAATTGTTTTTTGAGGTTTTGGCAGTGGAAACAGTTTAAATAAGGAAAATAAGGATTTCTAGATTTCTTGAGGAATGTGCACCATCTCTCAAATTCTACGATATATTAAACCTGGTGAGGTTTCTTTAGAAAGTGATCCCAGATAGGAAATACTAAAATGGGAATTGCTTTATATTTCTAGAAGAACAAAAATAGCAAAAACACAATATCACAGAGAATTTCAATTTTGATCAAAATGGAATTTCATCTTTAAAAAATTGTATAAACATCCAAAATATTAAGTGAATATAAATACCCAAATTTTTAAATTTTAATATTAAACATAAATTAAAACATAGAATTATTATATGTTTTGTATTAGTGATAAATGTACTTAAATAATATCCATTTATATATTTCTTTTTAAAAATGATGTTTTAAAAGGTTATGCTAGACAACTTGAAAGTAATCTGAATTGGATTAAAGGAAATTGATAAATCTAATACTTTAATATTTTATTTACTTCTATTATTTACAGATATGATCTATTCTGATAACATAAACCCAAGCACAGATCCAAACCAGTATGACCTTTTCTTTAAAAAGTGTATCTATTATTCAGAAAGACAGAAAGTATTTTCCTGTCCTGTTTTATATTAATGTATAATAAAATAATGAATTTTGAATTTTACATATTTATCAGTTTTTATATCTGAAAGTTTTTATATTTTAAGTTTTATGTTCTAAAAGCACCTAGCAGGTAAACAAAAATTAAAACGTTTTTATATAGTTGAATTATACTTCTGTGAGGACAAATCAGACAAGTAAGGCAGTTTGGTTCCTTTGCTTTTTTTTCCCCCCCAAATAGAATCAGATGCGAATATGAATCATTCCACCACAAATCTCATGCAGAGTAGTTTCTTCTGAGTTCAGATCTGTGTTAGTTTGTTAAGGCTACCCTAACAAAATACCACAGACTGGTGGCTTAAACCACAAAAACTTTCTTTTCTCATAGTTCAGAGGCTAGAAATTGGAAATCAAGGCGTTGGCAGGGTTGTTTTCTTCTGAGGCCCCCCTCCCTGGCTGTCTGCTGCAGATGGCTGTCTTCTCCCTATCATCACATGGTCTGCCTTCTATGTGTCTGTGTCCTAATATCCTTTCTTTATAAGGACACCTAGTCGTATTGGATCAAAGCCCACCCTTATGATCTCATTTTAATCTAACTACCTCTTTAAAGACCTTATGTCTCTAAAGCAGTCACACTCTGAGGTACTGGGTGCTAAGACCTCAATGTGAATTTTGCGGAAACATGTTTCAGCCCATAATAAGTCCTAAAGCAAATCTTATTGTTTCAGCCCTGCATCATTATATGTATGATATAAGAATAAATTGTTCATTACAGAAAATTTAATAAACAAAAGTGACTAAAAATTATTTGAAAAATAGATGAATCATGATGGTGAAATTATCAGCTCACTACATATGTGTTTACATTTGGAATACGACCTAGGATACTTAATTGTTCCTACTTTTATTTTTCATTTTTGTTTCAAATATATTTATTAGTCACAGCTTACAGAGCCAGATATTTGCTGCCTCCGTGATTTTGTGGCCTATGTTTAATCGTGGTAACGGCACAGGATTTATCATGGTGTAGGGTCCTAAGTAATCAATCCACTTTATTTAAAACACAAAATTATTTTACTCTCAAATGCCTATGAAATATGTACTAGTATATGTGATATTTAAATGACTTCTTTTAATAGATCACAATTTTGTAAACATAGGTTTTTTTCAAGGTTTTGGTAACAAAATTAGGATATGTATATCTGGGAGATTCTCATTTCCTGATATCAAGTTCTAGAAGCTTTGGTTACAAGACATAAACTTACTTGATTTATTGTATTAGTGCAAGTAAAGATGCTACAAAATATTGGATTATTTGCCTTTATACTATGATCAATGATTTATTTATTAACTGCAGCTCTTTTCCAGCATGTTCACAGATTCCATGTGAGAATTTTTTATAGAGTCATACCTCAAATAGGAAAGTTATCACACTAACAACTCGATAATAGATAACAAACACCGGGCTCCACTCCAATGGCATACATAAGAATACCAGCTTCTAATGCTGCAACGGGTTTAATAAGATGAACTCTCTATAAGTTTATATTAAAGTTTTATAGACACTCCAAGTATTCCCTTTCCAATTGTCACCATTTGTTCTCTCGCTTTTAGTTGATTTATCATGGTACAACACAGTTTTATAACACAACCATTTGAAATAACTTACATTATACCATTTTATGACTGTAACCATTAGTGTATTAAACAATTTCTTATATCCTTATTTGTTTAGTTTATTTAATTGCTATGGTTATTTTCATATTGTCTCCTTAGACAGTACTTTAGCTATTTCCCTGATGCAATGCTGATTAGCCTTACCCTAATGAGGGCTGTTTGCAGACTCCCAATGGATGCCTATAAAACCTGGTTCAGCATTCAGGTCCAAATAATTGTTAATTTCTTCCTTAATTCCAGGCATTACCAAGGGATCATTTAAAATACAATTATTAAATTTCTAGGATTGGAATAATCATCTCAATTCTATAAATATGTGAATATAAAAAGAGAATTATATTCTAATCTTTGTCTCAAAAATACACAAATAAGAAACTATCAACATCTGGACAATATGTAGTTCTTAAACATTTATACATTTAATAACCTGTGGTCACTTATAAAAATTAAACATAAAAAAGTGAACTTAATTTTAGGTTGAAACTTTGAAAGTCTTTAATATAGTTAATAATTCAGGCATCTGTAGCATGTCATCAAACAAAATAGTTTTTATGTTAATTTTAAGGAAGAAACTTAAAAGTCACTTCCAGTATGTGAGGTTGGTAAAACCAGACACATTGGGTCAGAATAGGCAAAATCCCTTTTTAACACAAACCACAGTCATACATAGCTCTCTAGCTCTGCAATCCTGTGGAAATAAAGTATAGATTAACTCTAGTCCTTCATAAAATGGAAGTTTATTTACTCATGCATTTGAAAGGGAGAGAAACACCACATAGCTGCAAATACTTGTGTTAAGCATATTCCCAAAAGGGATTTTTTTTAAAAAATGAAGGAATGAAATTTTTAGAAAAGTTAGCATTGATGTGTCAGGCACTGGGCTAAGGATTAAGGAATCAGTAGATAAAATACCATGCTTCACATTCCTCATAGGGAAGTAGAGAATAATTCACAAATCGAGATTTCAAAAATTTAAACTAAATAAAAACAATATATCTTTGACATTGCTTTTGTTGATGGGTTCATGAGATATAACCATAAAAACAGGACACAAAAATGTATTTCCAAAATAAACACAAGGATTACATTAGATTGATAATATACACTAAGCTGCACCAACACATGAATCAGTATGGCAGCAATGATATAAAATACTTATAACATTTAAATTATATGACATAAATTGACATAAATTAACTGACATTGGATTGATTCCAACCAATATTCATCTAAAAATATGATTTGTAAAACGAATAAACATGACAAATATATTAACTTGGATATTACTGAAAACATACTCTCTCTTTACATCATTGATCATTTAAAAGGGACTTGACCAAGAAATTTAGAACCAGAGAAGTACTCTGCACAGAGTTGAAAGGTTTATAGAGTGTTTTCAGAACTAAAGATAATTCAAACCTAGCCCTCACTTATTCTGAGTAAAAGTTTTGGTCAAAATACTTCTCTGAAATATTCTGTTTCATGCTAGCAAATACCAGATGCATATGCGTGTCCTAGGAAGTGAAGTGATACCTCATGGACCATTTTATAATGGTTTATATTGTGAAAGAGAATGAATATGTCTACTTGCAAAATAAAAAAGGACATTGCAGCACATGTAGAAGGCTAAGAAAAGTAAAATCAAGTCATAGTATATTGACACTAAGGCAATCACTGTTTGCATTTTGCTGTATACTTTCTTTTCTGTTTTCCTATTACTTTTATAATGATGATTATAAAAGAAATATCCAGTTATGTAAAAGAACTCAGAGTGAAATTACAAGGTCCCTTCTCTAACTCACCCAAATATCAGTCCCAGTATTAAAGACAACTGTTTGTGCTGTGTGCTTTAAGAAATGTTATAGCTATAGTTAAAAATACCTTTATCTATATATGCCTATAATCTGTTTATATTTCTCTTTGGATATATTATAGCAAACAGAATTATGTACTGAAATCTGTTGCAGAACCTGCATTTTGTCTTTTTTGAAAATCCTAATGATACACAATATAAATATTTTATGCCTGCATATAAAGATTTAACTTCCTCATAAGTTCTGATTATTTTATTACATGATATGAGTGTGCCTAATTAAGATACTCAGTTTCAGTTATCCAAACTGAAACAAATAATTTGTTTCCAGATTTTGATCTTCAAACAATTCTGTAATGATAATGATGATGGGTGGGGGCAGGGGAAGAGAGAGAGAAGAGAAAGAAAGAGATGAAAGAGTGATAATTATCCTCCATTTGACTTGGGGGAAAGTGAATGTGACCCAAATTCAGAGGCTATTCTTTAATCATTTAAGCCAACCCCTGGGACCCTTCGTCCTCGTCAGTGACCGATTTAAGCAAAAGCATCTGACCCATTCTAGCCAATGGAATATGAAAAATATGTAAGCTTAGAGGCATCCGTAAAATGTTTTCTGGTTCCCAGAAAAGAGACACTGGAAGAGAAGACCTCATACTGCTTTGGAGAGGAGACAGGATGGCTTTTGAGAAGACCCATGTTTCTGAGTACGGTAGATTTTCACAGGTCACCTCATGTAAAACCTTTAGCAGTGTGGCTACTACGCTGAGCCAAGGAGCACCATGATCCTCATGCCACTAGAGTGATCTTTTTGAGAGGTGGTAAACCAATCCCTAAATACTATATTACTGCCTATTCTCTTACTTTTTCTCTGTAGCCTCTGGGCCATTTCGAATCCTCCAAGATGACATCAAGGCAGGATTAAATGTGCGGGGCTTTTTTTGGGGAAACAGTTGTGCTAGGTAAAGGGTAAGGGAGAAGAACACAGAGAACCTTTAGATCTCAATATACCTCAAACCCTTGAAAGCAGAGAAAGAAAAAAAAGAGTGGGTAGAAAGCTCCCCAGGGTGCAGTGAAGTTCTGAAACACTTTTGACATAACCAATGGTAGGGCTGCCTGTAGAATAATTCTATTTTCACAGTAGGAACAGCACAGTTCTAGATCTCCTCCCATGCTCAGTGGTTGGGAGAAGTCTGGGAGAAATGCAGAACAAGGATGTGGCTGGGCGGTATCAGTTAACTTTACACTCGGCAAATTTTTAAGTATACAGCAGTGTGGCTAACTATAGGCACCATACTGTACAACAGATCTCTAGCACTTATTCATCTTGCATAACTGAAACTTTATACCCTTTGATCAACACTTCCTCATTTTCTCTTCCCCTGGCAATCCCTTAAAATCTCTCTGAGTCTGACTATTTTAGATTCATCATGTAAGTGATCATGTAGCATCTGTTCTTCTGTGTCTGCCTTATTTCACTTAGCATATGTCTTCTAAGTTCATCCATGTTGTAATGCAGGATTTCCTTCTTTTTTAAGGCTGAATAATATTCTGTTTTATGTGAATACCACATATTAAAGAACATTTATGTGCTGATGGACATTTAGGTTTCTTCCACGCTTTAGCTGTTGTGAATAATGCTGCAATAATTTCTTGACACCAAAAGCACAGACAAAAGGCAAAAACAGTGATTACAGCAAGAGATTACATCAAACTAAAAAGTTTCTGCACAGTAAAGGAAACAATCAACAAAATGAAAAGGCAGTCTATGGAATGGTAGAAAATATTTGCAAACTATATTTGAAAAAGGGTTTAATATACAAAATATTTAAGAAACTCCTATAATTCAGTAGTAGGAAATAATAATCTAATTAAAATATGGGTAAAGAATCTGAATAGACATTTTCCAAAGAAGACATACAAATGGCCACCAATTATATGAAAAAAATGCTCACCATCTCTAATCATCATGGAAATGGAAACCAAAACCAGTGAAATATCATCTCACTGTGTTAGGATGGTTATCACCAAAAACCCCCCAAAGATAACAAGTGTTGGTAAGGATGTGGAGAAAAGAGTGGGATTGTAAACTGGTACACCACAATGCCACAATGGAAAACCGTATGGAGGATCTCGAAACAATTAAAATCAGTCACTTATCTTCAAGAAATTTGGGCTGTCTTGCATGTAATATGTGAAAAACCTTGTGTTATATGTTTTATCTTTCTTTTTACTTTTTTTTTTTTTTTGTAAAAGAGTAACTCTGCCCTCTTTTAATCCACCTTTTCTCAAAATAGACATTTCCCTGGCCATGATTTGATGATTTAGGTCTATAACATATGGCATGACTTACAGACTTCCCTGTTAACTCCCATCCTACAAGTGGCCACAGAGCATGTGAAACTGAGCAACTTTGTAACAAATGAATATCATGATATGTAGGAAGAATACGAGCTTAGGAGACCAAAAAGTAAGTTTAGGCGATATGTCTTCAATTTTTACCCTTTATAATCCTAGATGTAATTTTACACATTTTTGGTATTTCTATTTTCACCTCTGTGAAATAAGAATGGCATTTAATAAATAGTTATTAGTAAAAAATTCAGCAAACAGAAACATTCTCCATACTGAAGATCGAGTTTCTTTTAATATTTACCTTTCTGGGAATGATGTGTTATGTACCATGCTGACCTTTCAAATTATTAATTGTGTGAGCTTATGATAGGTACTTGCCTAATATGTATATGTATGTCCTTATCTGATATGAGAGCAAATATATAAATATACTTATGTGTATTTAGATATATATTCTCAGAACCCATGCTCAGTTGACAATAAACATACTAATTAATAGTGTAAGACTCAGTGCTTTGTTTCATTTAAAATAAAAGACTAATTTAGGGGCACCTAGGTGGTGCAGTCAGTTAAGCATATTTCAGGGTCATGTGATCAAGCCCTGCATCTGGCTCTGAACTCACTGCCGAGTCTGCTTAAGATCCTCTCTCTCCCTCTCCCTCTGCCCTTAACCCCCCCACTCATGCACACTCTCTCCCTTGCTCTCAAATAAATCTTAAAAATAAAAGACTAATTTTTATTAATTGATTTTTTTAGTTATAAAATGTTATAGTTTTTATTAGAATTTGGTATTTTTTAATTTAAAAAACACAACATACTGTTTATTCTGTGCTTACACATTTATAAATACTGCAGAGAATAAATTACACTAAGATAATGCTCAGGTAAAAAAAATCTTTTTTACCTAAATATATAAGAAATATACCCTTCTACTCTATCAATATAAGATTCTATATATACTGTTGGATTCCTTTCATATTCTGTGGAATAGTTTGCTTCATTATCAGTTTACTTGCATCACAAATATGATGCACACAATTACAGTGCTTGGATTTCTGAAAACAAAATCTCTCTCTGCTGTGAAAGCTAATCAGCATTGCATGTACATTTGTTCATAAACTTGCCATGTTCACTTTATGTTTGAATAAAATTATGTCATTTTAAAAGAGTGATAAAGATGAAAGTAACAGTATATTCAAATTATGCTGATTTTCTGCCTTCCTGTTAAGTAACTAATTTAAGAAACAAGATTGTGTGTCTTTGCAAAAAGCAGAAAATGAAGCAACATTCTTATACATGAATGTTAGGTTCTCTTTTTGAAGCTACTACAATCTAGAGTTCCTTTCCAAACGTTTGGTGATATATTACAGAATTGGATTTCGCTTTTTCAAAAATCAGTAGTAATATAATAAAAGAAGTCAAGGATATGGACTAGAAAACAAAATTACTGAGATATATTGAAAAAGCAATTTAATTTACAATGCCATGTTTTGAGAAAATGTACCTAAAGTTCATGGTCATAAAACCAGTATAAGAAAAATTTCAATTTAATTATATACTCACAACTGAAATAAAGTTCTTATCAAAGACAAAAAGTGTAATCATTAAGAAAGCATATCTCAAACTGATATATTTTCTTCAACAAACATATTCTTGGCAAACTTGACATATAAGAAAAATTATCGATGGGAATAACTCTTGCAAAGAAGGAAATACACAATTACTGAGAATAAAGTAACTATTAGAATTGCATAAGATAAAGAACTCCTGAATATTCTGTCTTTGAGTACATTTCTATAGACCAATTACTCTTTACTTTCCTAGGCTCTAATAAAGAAATATGGAAAGGAACAGCTTGAGTTATTCTAGGTCCTGCTTATTATTACTATTTTTAATATTCGTGAACATATATATATTAGATTGGACATACATAATATGTATTATATATATATAATACATATTATGTATGTATATAGTATTGGATGTTTAGGTTATAAGATCATTGAATCATAACTCTGACTTCAGCTAATAAATTATTTTAAATGTTTATAACTTTAATTTCTAAGTTGCAAAGTAAGAATAGCAAATAGATATGTTGTTTTTTGCTTATTTCTTCTTCTATCTTCTAAGGTGGGTATCTGTCCACAGATTTCTCCTTATATAATTGACGAAGATACTTCACAAGTTTTGCAAATGTCATGATTTTAGAAATATTATTCTGAAACTTAATTCAAAACAACATAATATTATGACATGGAAAACCCTCAAAGTCCAGTGTATGGACATAATTAATTCCCTCTATTCATTATATTCATTCTCCCCAAACATCTGTTACAGTTTATAACTTGCCTCCATTGACTGACACTTTATTTCTGTTCAGGTACTGATGCTTTTATTTAAGTGTTTTGGTTTCCCAAATGTAAGATTGATGGACTAAAGTATGTGTTTTTTATTTTTCAAATTTTATTTAATTATTTATTGCCAGAGTGACTCATAATTGTGTTCAAGAAATACACATTTCTATTAGGAAATATATAATAGTTCCCCTTACATTCACTATCAATACATAATACTCCTTTAAAAATTTGCTAATCTATTAAAATAAATTATATATTTTGTTGCTTAATTTGGCATCCTTTTACTTCTCAGGCAATCCTATTCTGTTTGTATTTAAATGTCATTTTTTCCTCAATTTCAAAATTCTATTGCATCTTACAGATTTTAATATTTTAAATTGTCATTGACAGTACGCCTCAATTTATTGATATGGCTCTGCTATATTTTCCCCTACAATATAACTTAAACTTTCACTATATGACTATATTTCTCTTCTAAAGATTTTATTTATTCCCTTTTTTAAAAAAAAAATTGGATCTCCAGATTGTTCAGAGTCTCCTAAATTATTTTTTTCACTTGTGTTTTTTTTAGATTTTAGGTAATTTCTTTTCATATATGTTTATTCCTGTAATTATAATTTGTTTCATATGACTATTATATAAGCCAGAACTATTTTTAAAATCCTTTCACAACTAAAATGAAACACTGACTTCGTCGTATAATAAATCTCCATCTAATGAGATCATCTTTCTGAATTCTACTTTAGTGATTAATTTGTCTATTCCTGAGACAATATCTTATATAAAGTAGATATACTTTATAGTGATATTAGGTAACAAAAGCCCATAATTATTTTTAAATAATGTTCTTAGATATTTTGTAGAATTTATTTAATTTTTAAAAATTATGATTCAATTCACATTCCAAATGGAAAAACAGACAGACAGAGAGATGCAGAGATGGACATACACATATATACAGAAACAGCACTGTTGCAATATTAGTTGTTCTCCAAAATCAGAATGCAGAATATGTGTGTTCTAATTTATTTTTTAATTTTGTTTTATGGTTTTATTAAAGAGTTAGATTTTCTCCTCACAACTCCTCTATATTCTTTCCTCAAAATTTTAGTTTTCTAAACATTTCACAGTTGTGTATGTACCCTATTATTTACCACTATAGAAAAAAATGTTATTGCTTTTATATTTAGAGTTTAGTCACTTGCCATACCCTCATGTTATTTCTTTTATTTTCTGTGTTTTCTGGATTTTGTCACCTCAAATATTAGCAAAGGGGATAAATTCAATATATAACTGATTATTTCCTTCTCTTCATATGTAAGAACTTCCAAAAGAATATGAATGTTAATGAAAATAGATTTAGTTGTTTACCATTTAAATTATGTGCCTATGTGTAAATATTGAGTAAATAGTCATTTTAATACTTTGGTTGTTTCCTTCTATGTATATTTCATTTAAAGATTTTTATCAACAATGAATTATCTGGTGAATTTCTGAAATAACTTCTAAGCAGTACCCTTTTTTTTAGAGTAATAATTGTTTTATATTATCAACTACTGTTTTTAAGCACTATAGGAGATGGAATCACTTTCCTAACTTAAACAGTAAAATCTTGGATCAAACTAAACCATTTTAAATGCACTCCTGGACTGATATCAAATAAGAAATCCATATAGCCTAAAACCAAAGAGTCTGTATAGAAGAAAACCAGAAAACAAGTTCTATAATTTTTTTTCCCCAAAGAGTTTCTGCCCAATATGGAAATTTGAGCTTCTGCTTTGAGACATATGGAGTGTTAAGGGGAAGGAATATGACTTAGGATGTGCTTTAGTGGTATAATTTCATAGGAAACTCCTATAAAGATTAGGATCACAAAAGGCTACACTAGGAAGCAAACTCAGTACACAGGAGACACAAAGGAACTTGCTTCTCTACACTTTAACTTGGTAGAAAGAGAATAACATCATTCTTGAAAATTCATAACCACCAACATATATATATAGGCATCATATATTTTTGCAGCCCAAATCCATGCTGTGTGGTCCACAAAGTTTCAAAAAGATTCAAGCAGAGAATTTAATTTAATTTAATGTACTCTCATATTGGTCATGCCTAAGGCAAATGGCTGAAGCAAAAGTGAATACTCTCATGAGGAAAGCAACTTCAACTGGAGGTCTCAAAGAGATATAAAGTTTGATGGAACGTGGAGAATGCACAGTCAAGAATCACTTAACATGAAAAGAATATACCATATCATGTATAAATAAGAACCACTAAAAGAACAGACCTAGAAATTAAACCATAAAGAAGTTATCAGATTCAAATTTAAAATAAATAACACTTTATATGTTTAAAGAAACAATAATGAAAAAAATATGACAGGCATGGGAAATGATGTTAAAGAATCAAGGAGGTGAGGGGATGAACTGAATACGACACCAACAAATTCTAAGTTTTTCTTTTGGACCACAAATGAAAAAGAAAAAGGTCCCATAATGTTCTGAGTTATGAAAGAATTGTGAAAAAAAGATATTAGCAAAAGCATAGATAAATTTAAGTAAACACTGGCTTGAAAACACTATAGATATTTACAATTCATGAAAAAAATTAAAAATTTGAAATACTATTCTACAACAGGAATATGTTAAAAGGTGCATGATTAAGATATTTTTAAAAATTCAAAGTTCTTGGCATTATTCAGAAAGAGAGTAAATTTACTAATTTATTTATTATCTATGTTATTCTCAATACGCATTTAAAATTACCTGCAGGTACTTACTAAAATAAAAGATGTTCATGTACATAAAAGTAAACACAAATAATGGAAGAAACAAAATAATTTTTAAAAATAGTTTTATTCCAAAAGAAAGCCAAAAAGAATAACTGTAAGTTTTTAAAAAATGGAAGCAAACTTGTGAATAAATATTAATACATCATATTAGTCTGGATCTAATTAGGAGATAAAAACACACAATATGTCAAATAAGGGTAGATTAATATAAAGAATTACTAACTGCTGCATCATGCTGCATTAAAAATAAAATGAATCTAAAATGTATGTAAAAATGAATTATTAACTTTGACAAATGAGTAACTATAAAATATAAAGAAATTCTAGATGGTACTCTAGGGAGACTATCCAAGGAAGGATAAGCTTGGAAGTGGTCTAGCCCTGACTGGAGAAGGTGTGTTCAACTACTGGATAACAGAATTTTACTGGCAGAGCCAAGCCAGAATTGGGCTGAGGTTGGTGGGCCAACAGTAGGCAATCCTCTTGTGTACAGGCTCTGTAGGGGCTTGTCCACGCAGCGTGGATAGGTAGGTACTTGCAGTCTGCATGAGGCTCTAGTTTCAACATTCAGATGGCTGAGGAAAGCATCAGGTGGATATAGGCCGCAAAGCTGCAGAGGGACCGTAATCTGGGCTTCTAGACTAGGGCAGTTTCCACCAGATGTTCTCAAGACCACATCACTGACCCTGTCCATTTGCCAGACGATGAAGGAAGACTCTTCCTCCTATAGTGTTTCTAAAGTGCTCTTCCCTGAGAAAGCTTTATATTATGCTCACTTTAAATGACAAAAGCTTAAAAGGATTCTATTGTTACACTATAGCTTATGTTGATGAGTGCTTTTGAAGATGAGAGGCAATAAATTGGTAATAGGCACAGTCTACCCATTTGATGACTCAGCTTCCATAAACACCCTTTCACACACATTTGAAATCCTTTACCGCAGTAAAGGTAGCTTACCATAAAGGCTATGTTTTATATTTCTTAAAAGGGAAGAAATTTTCACTTTCCCCTAACTGAAATCCAACAGTCAGTCATTAGATCTACCATGAGCTGTATTGATTGCTCTTCAAATTCAGTCATAGTCTTACTGAATATTCTGTTACCTAAAAACTAAATTCTAACCTTCCAGGCCCTGTTGTAGAAAATAAAGAAAGAGGAAAAAAATGGGAAGAAAGATAAAGAAGAGGATGATTGCTTTACGCAAATAAACATAAGTTGCAACAGAATATGCACAACTACTATGGGCCTCATTTCTACAGTTGTTTAACAGGTTAAAGCGGTTATCTACAGCTTCCTTGATGCTCTCAGTTCTTTACTGGTGAAGTGGCCCAAACCTTCATTCCTGAAGGGAAAAGCATTGCTTTTTATTGGTTGCTTTGTTTTTCAGTTATCCTTAATATTGAGCATGAAAGTGCTGAGGCACCCAGATAATTCCCCAAGCTCCAGCCACAATTCTCCTTGATACTGTTACGTAATGGCTCCTGGTTTCACCGGGTAATCAGGATCAATCGATCATTCCAGAAAGTAATATTTAAAAATTATTTGCCTGTTAGTTCATTGACAAAAGAACCAGGTGGAAGTCTCATCTTCTAACGGAATCAGACCATTGCATGGCTCTTTGTGGAAACATTCCCTTCTTTGGAGCATCAGCTAGATAAATCAAAGAGGCTCAAAGTTGCTGGGACAAAAGCAGAAATCCTGCAAAGAAGTTATTAGGTTCTCTTAGTGGGAAGAGCCATTCCCCTTCCACCCCTTGATCCCAAGATCCATTTGTTCTTCAGCAGAAACAGCACCATACAAGGGTCTCTGATTGAAAGCATAAGCTGCGTCCTATAAAACAGAACCACATACTTTCAGGAAGATGTTTCCCAAAGGGTGCTGTAACTGTGCATTTAATAGTCATTCCATGTTTTATTAAGTCAGCCTCTTTAGGATTGATAAGACTGGTTAATTCCATGGGCCTGAGTCCATTGCTATACTTCTTTTGCTGTGAAATCAGTTCCATGATTCAATACAATGCTGTGTAAAATGCCATGACAGTGAACCAGGCATTTTGTGCAAAAACAAATGATGCTAGTAGCAGAAGCATTATCAGTAAGGAAGGGAAATCCATATCCAGAATGTGTGTCTATTTCAGTGATGGTAAGTACTTGCCTTCTTCATGAAGGAAATGTCTGATATAACAGTGACAGAGAATAGTGACATAGCTAGGACTCAATGTTGGTATCTGCTATTAGTAAATTAGGCATTTGGCAGTGGGAGTAGCCAGGTCAGCCTTGGTAAGGGGCATTCCATGTAGTTGAACCATGTAAAATTGTACCCACTAAGAGGAATTTCATCACTGTCCCTCAAAGTCACCCCTGAATGGGGCTCTAATGCTGAAAATATCTACATTCAGGTGTTACTTGCATATTGTGCAAACTCATCTGTAAAGCAAGCTCAGTTTTATTCTTCTTTGATTAGATGGTCATAAGGAGCATCCCAGTAATCCATGGGCTTGGATTCAGATAGAGAAGGCAATACAACAAAGCTGGTATTGAAGTCTAGGCCACCTGTTCCTACAATTCACTTGTACCTTCTAGACCCGCCTACATTTGGACTCTTAGGTACCGTTTCCATTTGTGATAGAACTCTGATGTGCATCCCATATGTTATGCGTGTTTAGATTAGATATTACCCAGTTCATGATGGGAATCTCAGGCCACGTGTTTACCTGACCTGATGCCCCACAATTAAATGCTCAGTTTCCTACCAAGGCCCATAGCAAAGGAGAAACTTTTCTCAAAAGAATAGTTTTGTACAGAAGAAGACATAAATCAGCCTCAACATCCTAGAGATCTATTTGTGATTCTCCTATTGGTATTTGCAAAGGTTTTGTAGAACATCCTTATTTGCCACAAATACTTCAAGTAACACTGGGTCTGTTGGATCATACCAGATGAGTGGTAGAACAGTTTGTTTGGCACCATTTCTTGCACTACTCCCTACTCAAGCAGATAACCTTATGGAAGACTCTGTAGAAGGGATGAGGTAGCACATTCAAATGAGGTCTGTGTTTCCTCCAAAATCTGAAAAGGTCTGACGGGTGGTTGCCTCTTTCTTTATATTAAATGGTGTGAGGAGCAACAAATGCTTTTCCAGCCAAGGGAAAATATACCAATATCTAAACCTACACTAAACCAGAAAATCACTGGGATAGTGACAGGAGGAATTTTTGTGGGATTTACTTTCCATACTTTCATTCACATATGCTTTACTAAAACATTGAAAGTACTTGTTATGCTCTGCTCATCAGGACCTATATGTCATCAATTTAATGGACCAGTGTGATGATTTGTGAAATGTCAAGGCAATCAAGATCTCAGTTGAAAATATTATGGCAAAGAGCAAGAGAATTTATGTAGTCCTGAGGCAACACTGTGAAGATATACTGTTGGTCCTGGCAGGTGAAAGCAAACAGCTTCTGGTGGTCCTTACAAATTGGTGTAGAGAAAAAGGCATTAGCTAGGTCAATAGCTGCATACCAAGCACCAGGAGCAGTGACTTACTCCAGTAAAAGTATTATATTTAGGGCAGCAGTTATAATTGGAGTCATCACCTCATTACTTCACAATAGTCCACACTCATTCTCCAAGATCCATTTGTTTTCTGCACAGGCCAAACTGGTAAATTAAATGGGAACGTGATCATTAAAAGCATCCTACTTTTTTCAATTATTTGATGGTGGCATTAATCTCTGAAATTTCCCCTGGGATGCAGTATCACATAAGTTTATTATCTAGGAATAAAGGAAAAGTGACTGGGGCTTCCATTTAGCCTTAATGGCCTCATCTCATAGGTCAAATAGCCACTGTGAAGACTCTGTCAGTTTCAAAATGTATTTATTCCTATCATACATTCAGGAACTGAGGAAATAATCACAAGTAGATTCACAGACCACCTTAGCTCACTGTGATATAGACTTAATTCTATCTATCACATGCCCACCATAAAGCCCCTAGTTTGACTCATGGGCCACAGAGACTCATTGTGTCACCAAAAATTACTGTTATTTTGGAGCTAGTGTCCAATTATCCCTGAAAGGTCTGGTATGCCTTTTCCCCCAATAAACATCCACTTTATTAATGACCAACTGTTTCTCTAGGGAAGGCTTGTAGGAAGATTTACAGTGTGTCCTTGTGGCAACAGTACAGTCTTTCCTCAAGGAGACTCAGCATCCCTTTCAGTCAAGGGGCTCTCTGTTAACTGAGTTAGATCTGAAATCTGGGTTAGAGGCCATGATTCTTCAGGCATTGAGGACTCAAGTCAGGTTTCTTGCTACCATACTTAGACATTTAGATAAAAATACACAAACAGGCTACCTATCTATTTCATTCCCAGAAATCATGCTCAATCAGCCACCATGCGAAAAACTGGCAAACCAAAACATTCTGGTTACCATTATATCCATTTTGTCTTTTATGACTGAGGCACACAACATGTATTTGACAATTAAATGCTGCCACTTGGTATCTGCTATTCTGGGATCCCATCAACCCCACTGAAATTAGACTAGCATCTCAAAGGCAGTACCAAGTACTATCATACCTGGCTTACAGTGAGAGCATCACAGAGCTTTTTAGGGATGGCCGTGTATTTCTCAATGTATTTCTCAACGCCTTAGTGAAGGGAGTATCTCCTGGGCCTTTCTATAGAACATAGTTGGGGAGGGGTGGGTATGCAGGTCACACAGGTCTAACATTCCCATTTCCCTAATATTTTTGAGGTTTTGTTGGGGGGGGGTTCTTTTTTTTTTTTTTATTCCAGTATAGTTAATGTACAGTGTTATGTTAGTTTCAGTTGTACCATATAGCAATTCGACAATTCTATACATTACTCAGTGCTCATCAAGGTAAGTATACCTCTTAATCCCCTTCACCTATTTCACCCATCTTCCCACCCACCTCCCCTCTGGTAATGATCAGTTTGTTCTCTACTGTTAAGAGTCTGTTTTTTGGTTTGTCTCTTTTTTGTTGTTGTTCATTTCTTTTTGTTTCTTAAATTCTACATATGAGTGAAATCATATGGTATTTGTCATTCTTAGAATGACTTATTTTGCTTAGCATTATACTCTGTAAATTCACCCATGTTGCCAAAAACATTCATTCTTTTTCATGGCTAAGTAGTATTCCATTGCATATGTATATACCACCTCTTCTTTATCCATTCATCTATTGATGGACACTTGGGCTGCTTCCATAATTTGGCTTTGTAAATGCTGCTGCAATAAACAAGGGGTGCATATATCCTTTCGAATTAGTGTTTTCATATACTTTGGGTAAACACCCAGTAGTGCAATTACTGGATCATAGGGTACTTCTATTTTTAACTTTGAGGAACTTCCATACTGTTTTCCATAGTGGCCATACCAGTTTGCATTCTTACCAACAGTGCACAAGGGTTCCTTTTTCTCCACATCCTTGCAAAACTTGTTGTTCCTTGTAATTTTTATTTTAGCCATTCTGACAGATGTGAGGTGTTATCTCACTGCTGTTTTCATTTGCATTTCCCTGATGATGAGTGATGTTGAGCATCTTTTCCTGTGTCTGTTGGCCATCTGTATGTCTTCTCTGGAGTAATGTCTGTTCATAATTTCTGTTCACTTTTAATTAGATTAATTGGTTTTTGGGTACTGAATTGTATCAGTTCTTTAAATATTTTGAATATCAACCTTTTATAGGACATGTCATTTGCAAATATCTTATTCCATTCAGTAGAATGTCTTTTAGTTTTGTGGCTTGTTACTTTGCCTGTGCAGAAGCTCTTTATATTGATGTAGTCCCATAGTTTATTTTTGCTTTTGGTTCCTTTGCTTCAGGGAATATATCTAGAAAATTTTGTCATAGCCAGTGTCCAAGAGTACTGCCTGTGCTCTCCTCTAGGATTTTTATGGTTTCAGGTCTCACATTTAAGTCCTTACTTCATATTGAATTTATTTTTGTGTATGGTGTAAGAAAGTGGTCCAGTTTCATTCTTTTGAATGTAGCTGTCCAGTTTTCCCAACACAATTTGTTGAAGACTATTTTTCCCATCGCATATTCTTTCTTCCACTGTCAAAAGATCAATTGACCATATAACCATAAGTTTGTTTCTAGGATTTCTTTTCTGTTCCATTGATCTGTGTCTATTTTTGTGCCATTACCATACTCTTTTGATTACTATAGCTTTGTAGTATATCTTGAAATCTGGGATTGTGATACCTCTAGTTCTGTTTTTCTTTCCAAGATTGCTTGGCTACTTGGGGTCTTTTGTTGTTGCCATAAAATTTTAGGATTGTTTTTTCTAGTTCTGTGAAAAATGGTATTGCATTAAATCTGTAGATTGCTTTGGGTAGGATGGATGCTTTAACAATATTTGTTCTTCCAATGAGTGTGGAATGTCTTTCCATTTCTTTGTGTTGTTTTCTATTTCTTCAAATCAGTATGTTATAGATTTCAAAGTACAGGTCTTTCACCTCATATATTAAGTTTATTCCTACATATTTTATTATTTTTGGTGCAATTGTAAAATGGGAATTTTTTCAATTTCTCTTTCTGCTGCGTCAAGATCAGTGTACAGAAATACAAAATTTTTTGTATATTGGTTATGTATCCTGTGACTTTACTGAATTCATTTATCAGTTCTAATCTTTTTTTTTTTTTTTGGTGGACTCTTTAGGGTTATCTATATATAGTATAATATTATCTGCAAATACTGAAAATTTTCCTTATTTTTTTTTTTACCAATTTGTATGTCTTTTATTCCTTTTTTTTTTTTAAGATTTTATTCATTTATTTGTCAGAGAGATAGAGAGAAAGAGAGTGCAAGCAGGGGGAGTGGCAGGCAAAGGGAGAAGCAGTCTTTCCACCAAGCAAGGAGCCTTATGTGGGACTCAGTCCCAGGACTCTGAGATCGTGACCTGAGCCAAAAGCAGATGCTCAACCAACTGAGCCACCCAGGCATCCCATTTTATTCCTTTTTCTTGTCAGATTGCTATGGCTAGGACTTCCAGTGTTATGTTGAGTGGAAATGGTAAGAGTGGACATCCTTGTCTTGTTCCTAAACTTAGAGGGAAAGCTATCAGTTTTTCACCATTGAATATGATGTTGACTGTGCATTTTCCATACACGGCCTTTATTATGTTGACATATGTTCCCCAAACCTACTTTGTTAAGGGTTTTTATCATGAATGAATGTTGTATTTTGTCAAATGCTTCTTCTGCATCTCTTGAAATGATCAGATGGTCTTTATCCTTTCTCTTGTTGATATGATGTATCACATTGATTTGTGAATATTGCAGGACCCTTGTATACTGGAAATAAATCTCACTTGGTGGTGAATGACTTTTTTATTGTATTGTTGGATTTGGTTTGCTAATATTTTGTTGAGGATTTTTTGCATTTATGTTCATCGAAGATACTGGTCTGTAGTTCTCCTTTTTTGTAGTGTCTTTATTTGCTTTCAGTATCAGGGTTCTTCTGGCCTCTGGCAGCTATCCTTCCTCTTCTATTTTTTGGAACTGTTTGAGAAGAATAGGTATTAACTCTTCTTTAAACATTTGGTAGAACTCACCTGTGAAGACTTCTGGTCCTAGACATTTGTTTGTTGGGAGTTTTTGATTCCTGATTCAATTTCTTTGCTGGCAATCAGTCTGTTCAAATTTTGTTTTGTTTTTTTTTTCCTGCTTCACTTTGAGGCTACATGTTGTAGGGATTTATCTATTTCTTTAACGTTGTCCAATTAGTTGACATATAATTTTTCATAATATTGTTTTACAATCCTTTGTATTTCCATGGTGTCAGCTGTTATTTCTCCTCTTTCATTTCTGATTCGATTTGAGTTCTCTCTTTCTCTCTCTTTTTTGATGAGTCTTAATAAAGGCTTATCAATTTTGTTGATCTTTTCAAAGAACCAGCTCCTGCTTTCATTGATCTGCTCTATTGTTTGTTTTACTTTCCATTTTATTTCTGCTCTAAACTTTATTATTTTCTTTCTTCTACTGGTTTCAAGTTTTGTTTGTTCTTTTTATAGTTCCTTTAGGTGTAGCTTAGATTGTCTATTTGAGATTTTTCTTGCTTCTTAAGTTAGGCCTGTACTGCTATAAACTTCCACCTTAGGACAGATTTTGCTGCATCCCAAAGAATTTGGACCACAGTGTTTGTATATAATATCTTCTGCATTTGGCAGTCTATATTGAGTTGACGGTCGCTTAAGTTTGAACCCATTCTTTACTCCTCTCCCCAACCCCAACTTATAGGTAGACATTGTCATCCTTTGTTCCCTTTTATTTTGTGAGATGCTTGACTGATTTTACAGGTATATTTATTTTTACTGCTTTTGTGCTTCCTATTTTTCTTATTCCTACTAATGGTCTTTCCTTTTCACTAAAAGTATCCTCTTTAACACTTCTTGTAGGGCTGATTTAGTGGTCATGAATGTCTTTAATTTGTTTGTCTGGGAAACTCTTTATCTTTCTTTCTATTCTGAATGATAGCCTTGCTGGATAGAGTATTCTGGGCTGCAGATTATTTTCCCTTTTAGTACTTTGAATGTATCATGCCACTCCTTTCTGGCCTGCAAAATTTCTGCTGAAAAAAATCAGCTGATATTCCTTTGAGATTTCCCTTGTATGTAATTATTTTCTTTTTCCTTGCTGTTTTTAAAAAACTCTATCAGTACTTTTTGCCATTTTAATTACTATGTGTCCTGGTTTGTACCTCCTTGAGTTGATTTTGTTGAGGGCTCTATGTGCCTTCTAGATCTGGATTTCTGTTTCCTTTCCCAGATCTGGGAAGTTTTCAGCTATTAGTTCTTCAAATAATTTTTCCGCTCCTCTTTCTCTCTCTTCTTCTGGGATCCCTATAAAGCTTAACCCTAACTTATTTTTTTTAAGATTTTTATTTATTTGACACAGAGAGAGACAGCCAGCGAGGGAGGGAACACAAGCAGGAGGAGTCGGAGAGGAAGAAGCAGGCTCCCAGTGGAGCAGGGAGCCCGATGCGGGGCTCGATCCCAGGATCCTGGGATCACGCCCTAAGCTGAAGGCAGACGCTTAATGACTGAGCCACCCAGGTGCCCCCTAACCCTAACTTTTAGATACTGATTTTTTGGATTCCTGATGATGCCAGGCAAGCTTTGACATCTCAACCTCATTAAATGTATGCCCCCTCTGTAGGAAAGTTTCAGTCCACAAGTATTCATTTGAATCCTGGCAGAAGTCCCCACTTCACATTTCATGATACCTTTATTTCCCAACTAATGCCCTAACTTTCACATGAAAAACTCAGGATCACTCTGAGTTAATTATCATTGTAATTCAGCACTCACACAACTGAATATTGTTTTTATTTTCAGCAGTATCCAACCTGCAGATATAAGAAATAAGAGACTGTTTTAGGGCTATTATGAAAGCTGTCTGATTCTCAGACTATGACTTGAGGTGAGAGTTAATAGACCTGAGCTTATCATTTTTTCTCTGTAAACACTCATGCACTCAAACAACACAAGCCACACTGGGGTCTTTATAGTCATAATTACTGCCTTAATGGTCAAGTTCAGCAGCCACTTGAGCTCCAATAGCTTGTGGCTCAATTGTCACTTTATCAAAATCAACCAGAGGTGATAACTTGATTAATTATGGTTCTGCTGCACACCATGATTTACTCTGGTCTCATTTCTAATTGGCAAAGGACTCAACATACACCCAAGCCAAAAGGCAAAAACAAACCCAACCCAAGTTCCATTTTAGGGTTCTTCTCCCAGGATCACTCCTGATACAAATTCTTTAGCAGTAACAATAGAGAACAATAACACAACAAGGAGAAACTGACAAATATACCATTTAATTAAATGTAACTTACTTTCATGATATTCCTCAGAAATTAGTTAAGTAAAAGAGACAAGATTTTTAGACATTAAAAGCCTAATTAATGTAATCTAAGAAACATACAAGCAAAATCTGAGAACACATTTTTTTAAAGGAACATGGATATTTCATAAATAACTCTATTCTCCTTTGTCAATTCTCAGCTCTATTCAGGGACTATTCCTAAGGTTTTCTATTCACAAAGCCAACCTATTCTTCTTGAGATGTTGGTAAGACTATCCTGACTTTTCACATAACTTGATAAGTTTCTTTGATATTCAAAAGACTATACCTCACACATAGATATGAAAGTCCTTATAGCACCTTACCAGGCAGGCTACAGAGAGTGAGTAGTGGTCTCCACAACAAGAAGCCTGCAATTAGCTATAAGGCAAGCTTTACATTTCTGTGCCTCTCGTCTTCATATCTTTTGGAACTACAAGTGTCTGTGACTGATTTTACATTTACTGGAGTCTCTGGCAATGAAACTCTCTCAGAAATCTCTGGATTTTTGGTTTCTGAACCATAAGTTTTCCTTCAGCCATTGAAAAATGTATGTATTTTGAAGGAATACTACTGGCTTGTTCTTGTAAAAATGAATTACTTGACCAGAAGTTCTTATATTGTAATAGGTTCTCTCTGAACTAAAATCTCACAAGGTGGGGTAAGTTCCAGAAAGCTCTACTATAAAACAGAGAAATATATCCAATCACAAGTTTAGCCTGGTGTCTGAAATCACAGACTCATTCCTTAAACACAGACATCTCTCTCCTTCATTCTTTATCCTAGGGATGCCATTTTTTTTTTCCTGTAGAGATTTTGATAATAAATATTTTAGGCTTTGCAGGGCATATGATGTCTCTCACAACAAACTCAACTCTATCTCTGTAGCATGAAAGCAGCCACAGAAAATTCATAAATGAATGGGCATGGCTGTACTCTAAGAAAACATTATTTTAAGAAAACCTGCAGAGGACTACACTAAGTCTGTGGACCAGAGTTTGCCAAACTCTTGCTTATATAATTTACCATTTGATAAAGAGAACTCGTTTACTGATGGAGCTACACTTCAGAGAAGATAGCAACTCCAGTCATTCCAGAGTATAATGGAATGTAGCTAAGAATGCTGACGTATGGTCAAGTCATTGCTCCACCCAAGACTAGACTAAACCAAACACAGAAGGACAAATACTATGTGATACCAATTATATGAGGAATCTAAAATAGTCACACTCATAGAAGCAGAGAGTAGAACGGTGGATACCAGGGGTTGGGGTAGGAATAATTAGGGAAGCATTATTCAAAGACTGCTAAGTTTCAGTCATGCAAGATGAGTAAGTCCTGGAAATCTATTGTACAGCATGGTGCCTGTAATTAACAATACTATGTTGTATATTTTAAAATTTGCTAATAGGTTAGGTCTTATGTTAAGTGTTTGAATAATAATAATAATACATTTATTATGGTATAAATTGTGATAGTCTCATGATGCATATTTATCTTCAAATTCATCAAGTTGTGTACATCAAATATGAACAGCTTTTTGTATGTCAATCATACTTCAATAATGTGGTTTAGAAAAAAACAACTAAAAAAAAAAGAAACTAGACTACCAAAGGTACATTAACATAGGGCACATACTTGTGCAAGTGAGTAGTTGTGTCTACCCATAGCCTGCATAAAATTGAACTACATGAAAAAGAAAAAAATATATAGAGAATGATAAAACTAAAAACAGGCAACTGACTCCATGTTCTTACCCATCATGGCAATGAACTAGTATGAAAAACGTGAAATTCTAAATGGGGTTCATCTGACAAAGTATTACAAGATTTCCAGGTTTACTATAACTAATTATGGAGTAATTAAGAGATTGTTGCAATGGTAAAATGACTGACATTCAGATGAATGAAACAAGATAAAGTGCCCAGAAACAGAACTGAACATTTATGATCAATGGATTTTTGACAAAGGGCCAAAGCAAAAAAATAGTGCTATAAAAACTGGATGACTCTGTAGGGAGCATAGGGGAATATGGATATTTATCACACATCATAAACAAAATTAAGCCTAAATGGATCCAGACTCAAATATTAAAACATAAAACTTGCAGAAGAAATCCTAAAAGAAAAAAATCTGTGAACCCTATGGTACAACATTATTTTTTAGATCAGAATAAAATTATGTCCCTATAAAAATTAAAACCACTTGTTTTTCTTTTCTTTTTTTTTTTTTTAAAGATTTTATTTATTTAGTTGACAGAGATAGAGACAGCCAGCGAGAGAAGGAACACAGCAGGGGAGTGGGAGAGGAAGAAGCAGGCTCATAGCAGAGGATCCTGATGTGGGGCTCGATCCCATAATGCCGGGATCACGCCCTGAGCCGAAGGCAGACGCTTAACGACTGCGCCACCCAGGCGCCCCCAAAACCACTTGTTTTTCAAATGACAGCATTAAAAAAGAGAAGTGACAATAGGAGATATATTAGCAATACATATCTCTGATCATAAGCTACAATGTACAATATATAATGAATTTTTACAATTTAATAATAATACAAATAACATAATAAAGAATTGCTACACATTTTGAGAAACCAACAAATAACCAATATGCAAACAAGTAAGTTTTCAACATCACATGGAATAAAAATTAAAATAACCATGAGATATCATGACATATTCACTGGGATGACTAAAATTAAAAAGAGTGACATTATTGAGGAAGGTGCAGGTGTGGAGCAACTGTTGCTAATGGGAATATAAACAGTATATCTTTGTAAAACTGCCAGTTCTGCCATTTCACTTTTCAATATCAATAAGGGAAATGAAAGCAAGCACCCACACAAAGATCTGTATTCAAATATACAGAAGAGTTCAAAAGCCAAAACCTGAAAATGATCCAAATGTCCATCAACAGGTGGAGAGATAAACAATCTATGGTATGTCCATATAATGGAATGTTACTCAGCAAGAGTTAGAAATGAACTACTAATAATCATAATAACATGAATAAATCTCAAATTCTTTATGGCTAATGAAAAAGTCAAGGGCAATTCAATACATACGAAATGATTCAATTTATTTCATGAAATACAAACTGATCTATAGTTTAGTGGTCGCCTAGAACTAGAGGCAGAGGGACAGACAACTGCAAGGAATGTGAGGAATATTTTGAAATGATGGAAATGCTCTGCATTTTAATGGTGGCAGTGATTTCCTCAGTGTACATAACAGCAAGACTTACTGACTTGTACACTTTTAGAAAATGCAGTTTATTTGTGCAAATTCTTCCTCAATGATATCGATAAGAAAAAATACAAACCCTTGGAATTTGTTCACGTTATCAAGCTACCTCAGCATATTTGTTCTACATAGATTTTTTTAAAAACCTTTAATATTATATTATACGTAAAATATTTTTATAAGATATATTGTTATATGACACTAAAGAGTGTTGCCATTGTTTGGGCTGTGTGCACTTGTTCATATTTAATCCTCTTGGTTGCAAAGTTAATAGAGCTCCTTCCAACCTAACATATGAATTTGTCCTCTAACTTCATAATAGGAAAAAGAAGGGATGAAAATGACATTGTGTGTGGATGGGGTGTTATGTTATATAAGATGAACTGGAAAGGGTCTCTGAAAAGACTTCGTTAAAATGAGAAAAAGAGTCATAACATATTTTGGGAAGATGAATCCACAAGACAGCATGATAAGTACAAAGGCAGAGGCTCTGAGGCAAAAAAAAGAAAAAGAAAGAAAATCTGGCATTTTCTGAGTTCAGCAAGACAGTGAGTATATCTGACAAAGAGTGTGTAAAAAGAATAGTTTCATTAGAAAAGAAAAATAAAGATCAAAGGGTTCAATCATATAAGAATTTATAGGTCATAAGAAACAGTTTGAATTTTATTTTGAAAAAGCTATGATGGCACTGAGGAAGGAATGAATATGATTGCATAGGCTGTAGGTGAATAGGGTATAAAATATAAAGAGAGTAATCAAGGAGAGTGTAAATGACATGATGAGGAGTATGGTGTTAATAGTGGAGCTGTTGAAAAGTGGACAAATTTGGGACTTTTTGAACAGGACTTGCTGACATTTGGACATGGATTGTACAGGAAAGAGAAGAATCAAGAATAATTCCTAGATTTCCTGTGGCATGAATAGGTGAATTTTCATGCTGGTTATTGAGCTGAGAATACACAGGTTAGGGGAAAAGACTGGAGAGAGAAGTGAAAGCTTTATTTTGAACTTCCTAAGTTGAGATGCCTGGTAGATATTTAGGCAGTGATGGTATGTGCAGAGTTGGACAAATAGAAAGAACCTGTATATTTAGAAGTCATCCAATGATAAATTTTTATAAATCCATGGAAATGGATTAGATGAGCAAGTAGTAAGGCAAAGTAGAAGACAGACTCCCAGGGATTTCTTTTATTTAACATTTTGAAAGATAAGCAAACACCAGGAAACTAGATTCAGAGAAAACTAGAAGGCTACAGAAGTCATTGTTTTTATAATGGAATTTCTTTGTTAATACATTATGAATTGTTTGATAATTTAGATTTTGCTATTAAGCAAATATTAAATTACTTTAGTATATTTATATAGAGAATAAACATTTAGTAATATTCATAATAGTAATAAATAGTAAGTATATATATCAGTATTAAGAATCTGAAGGGAGAAATTATATATACAGATTGTATAACACATTATAATTTTCTAAAAGGCTTTTAATACCATTGTATCATTAAATTTCTCAACAACCTTAGGGTAAAGCAATTAATATCTTAATTTTACCCATGAGAAATTTAATGCTCATAAAGATGAAGTGCCTTGTCTGGATGAGAAAAATAAATCAATGGAGTTCTTCCTCAGATAATAGATTAATTGAACCGATTATGCAAGTTTAAAATAATATTTTTAAGTCATACTACTTTTTTGAGAGAGAGGGTGTATGGATGGGCAGAGGGACAGGGAGAAAGAATCATAAGCAGGCTCCACGCCTAGCATGGAGACCGATGGGGGCTCCATCTCACAACCATAAGATCATGACCTGAGCAGAAATCAAGAGTCAGATGCTCAACCAACTGAGCGCCCAAGCACCCCAAGGCATACTACTTTTTAAATGCTGTTTCTTTAAGATCAGGATCTCACCAAAAAGAAGCGCTTTATATCTGTACAACAGAAAGGAAAATGGAAAAAAATTAAGTTATTTGGGCAATGTCACCCAGCATTTTCTAAAACATGTCCTTTTTAAAAACATAAACCTAATTTTAAAAAATACTTCTGGATTTACAGAAAAATTACAAAGCTAATACAGAAACTTTCACATCCCTGTACAGTTTCCCTTATTATGAACATTTTACAATAGTATGATACATTTTGTACAATTATTGAGCCAATATTGATCATTATGGTAAAGGCTACCCTTTATTTAGATTGCCTTTATTTTTACCTGATGCCCATTTTTTGCTTCAGAATTTTATACAAGATATTGCTTAACATTTAGTTGTCATGTCTCCTTAGGCTCCCTTTCTCTGTGACAGTTTGTCAAACTTTGTTTTTAATGACTGACAGATTTGAGGAATATTAGTCAGGTACAATGTCCCTCCACTGGGATTTTTCTAATACACTGTTCTAGTGGTTAGACTGGGGTTCTGAGTTTAGGGGAGGAGGACCATGGAAATAAAGTACCATTTTATATGACATCATATCCAGTTTATATGTCTTACGTATGTATCAACATGTCTTATCACTGCTGACATTGACATTAATCACCCAGCTGAAATAGAAACCCTACCTCTCCAGAAGTAGAATCCCTACCTCTCCAGAAGTAGAAACCCTATTCCTGTCAGCTTTCTCCAACATGAAGTTACTCTTTTTTCCCCTGCTTTTCCATACTCAATTCTTTGGCATGAAGTTACAATCCACATTTAAGAAGTAAGGAGTTATGCTTCACTTCCTTGAGAGCACAGTATCTCTACAAATTGTGATGGATTTTTTTGTACTAGAGATTTTTCCCTTCTCCATTTACTTGTTTGCTTGCTTGCTTCTTTGCAACAGTATGGACTCATGGATATTTATTTTATACCTGGGTTACAACCCGATACTATTTTATTTTCTTTCTCAAATTGTTGCAGCTTTGGATATTGGGGGCTTCTTCAGTTGGATCCTGTAACGCTTTGACGTATCACATCACATAGTGGGGTGGGAGGGTGGGCTGTGCTTTTTGAATGGTATTTTCTTAATTTTTGACATTATAAGACCCTACAGGTACATCCTGTATATTTCTTGCACCAGTCCTAGAACAGGCCATTTCTATTTAATTATGGAATAATTACCATTAGGATTATTCTAGACCTCTTCCTCTTATTTATGTGTAATCTTCCACTCCAATAGTTGCAAATATGTATCTCATCATTCACTATCAGTTTATGCCACCATTTTATTCTTATTTTACATTTAGATAAATTTATTTCAACTTGCTTATTTTATTGAAATTTAAAAAATCTACTGACATAGATGTTGGAAACTAAAATTCTCTGAAATAAAATATCATAAAATGGTAGAATCACTTCACGCATGAGATGGATGAATCAAATTATATATGACATTAAGAAGTTGGTAGGCTATAATTTTAAATATGAGAATGTATATTCATACATTAGGATTAGTTTCTAGTTACATCTATAAGTATTAAGATTTTATTATATATTATTTAAGTAGCAAACATTTATTTGTTCTCATCTATACATAATGGACGGTAGCTTTGAAAAAGACCTTTTTCTAGTATGTGTGTATTTTTTTGTTAAATGAAGAATATTTTTCAAGTATTAATAGGAATCAAAGAAAACAACTGCAAATCAAGTCCATTTTCTTGAAATTCACAATTTGAATTCACAAATATCTAGGTCACAATGAGAAATATCCTCCATGCAACATGATCAGAATCATATTTCATTCTGTTAGTAATTCAAAATTTCTACAGATATTTGAAGATATATGGGAACATTTTCCCATAAGCACATGTGTTGTTTTAAAGTAAAGTATTTCCTAGTAAAACATATAAGGAATTGAGCATACTCAAAATTGATCTATATGTGCTACCTGATATGATAATTATTTGCCTCTTATTAAATAATAAAAATCACAAAATGGTTTGACATGAGAGCACATGAACAAATCAACTAACCAGGTAATAAATATTTGCTTCCTCTTATATTTGGTAAGTTGTTTAAGATCTGAAAGATCTGATGGACATGAAAAATGCAGCATACAAAATTTGAAGAAATAACTTTCAAAAGTTATTTATCATTCACACATCCTTTAAATTAATACTTGTTTATCTTGTCATTTGCCTTGTTCTACCCTGATTTCATTAATTTCTTTTGACTGTACTGTCACTATTTTGTATCTAATTCTTTTCATAATTCTATATATCTTTCACAGTTATAAAAATTCAGGCATGCATTGCTGTTACCTATACAGATTAGGTCACAGTTCAGAAAAAAATACCATGTTAATATATCTACTTCCTGAAAAAATAATTAATATGCATCCTATTTTGTCAAAATACATACATAATTTATGTATAAAGTGTAGGTAGATAGTTGAATTAATGTTCTATCTTAATCAGTTGGGATTGCTGTACAAATTACCATAGGCTAGGTGGCTTAAAGTACAGAAATGTACTTCTCACAGTTCTGGAGGCTAGAAGCCTGAGATCAGAATGCAGCTTTGTCAAGTTCTGGTAAGGGCCCTCTTCCGTTTTGCAGAGGCTAACTTCTCATTATATCCTTGCATGGCAGAAAGATTAGCTCGCTCTCTAGCCTCTTCTTATAACAGGCAATTATCTCATTTATGAGATCCCACCTTCATGACCTAATTATGTCTCAAAGACCCCATCTCCAAGTACCATCTCTTTAGGGAGTAGACTTGAACACATGAAATTTTGGGAGGACACAGATAATTACTACATAACAGATTCCATCACAATTCAATTGGAACAATGGGGTTTACAGGTAATAAAAACAAATCATTCAAGGAAATAGATTTTTAGCCCTAGTCAGGCTAGAATTAATGATGTTTCAACAATATGCAGAAAAATGTACAGTAAGAAAAATTTCTATACATACCACACAATTAGTGTATATTCTTGACTTAAAAATTAATTTTACTTAATAGTTACTGCAGAACTTTTATGATGCCCAATTATTTAAAATTCCTTAAGAGAAAATATTAGCTGATACAAGTTTTCGGATATGATTGGCACCATTAGATAAATGCATGTATGGACATCAATACTTTTAAAAGTAAAGAATCATCACATTTCTTTCCAAAATCATTTCATCAAGAAATTGAAGATGACAAAAAAAAAATGGAAAGATATACCAAGTGCATGGACTGGAAAAATTAATTTTGTTAAAATGTCCATACTATCCAAACCAATCTAATGCAATTCTTATCAAAATACTAACAGCATTTTTCATAGAACTAGAACAAATAATCTTAAAATTTGTATGGAACCACAAAAGATCTTAAATAGCCAAAGCAATCTGGAGAAAGAAGAGCAAATCTGGAAGTATCACAGTCTCAGATTTCAGGATATGCTACAAAGCTATAGCAATCAAAACAGTATGGTACCAGCAAAAAATAGACACACAGACCAATGGAACAGAACTGCGAGTCCAGAAACAAACTGACATCTATATGACCAATTAATCTATTACAAAAGTAGGGAACAATATACAATGGGGGAAAATATAGTCTCTTCAATAAATGGTGCTTGGATACTGGACAGCTACATGTGTAAGAATGAAACTGGACCAGTTTTTTACATCATACACAAAAATAAACTCAACATTGATTAAAGACCTAAATGAGAGACCTGAAAGCATAAAATTCCTAAAACAAAACAAAACAGAGGCAGTAATCTCCTGGATGTTGGTCTTAGCAATGTATTTATGGATATGTTTCCTCAGGCAAGGGAAACAGAAAGATAAACTTTGGGACTACACCAAAATTAAAAGCTTTTACACAGCAAAGGAAAAAAATCAACAAAACAAAAAGGCAACCTAGTAAATGGGAGAAGATTTTTGCAAATGGTATATCTGATAAGTAATTACTATCCAACATAAATGAAGAACTTATACAACTCAACACCAAAAAAATCAAACAATCTGATTAAAAAATGGGCAGAGGACCTGACAAGACACTTTTCTAAAGAAGACATTCAGGTGGCTAACATCCCCATGAAAAGATGTTCAACATCACTAATCATCAGGGAAATGCAAATCAAAACCACCATGAGATATCCCCTCATACCAGTCAGGATGGCTAGAATCAAAAAAACAAAAACAACAAGTGTTGGCGAGGATGTGGAGAAAAGGAACCCTTGTACACTGTTGATGTGAATGTAAATTGGTCCAACCACTGTGGAAAACAGCATGGAGGTTCCTCAAAAAATTAAAAATAGACATACCGTATGATCCAGTAGTTCCACTACAGGGTATTTACTCAAAGGGAACAAAAACGCTAATTCAATAAGGTCTATGCACCCCTATGTTTACTGCAGCATTATGTACAACAAACAAGATACGGAAGCAATGCAACTGCCCCTCAACAGATGAATAGCTAAAGAACATGTGGTATATTTATACAACAGAATATTATCCGGCCATACAAAAGGATGAAATCTTCCTATTTGCGACAACATGAATGAGCCTAGAGGGTATTATGCTAAGTGAAATAAGTTAGACAGAGAAAGACAAAAACCATGTGATTTCACTTACATACGCAATCTAAAAAACAAAACAAAACAAACAAACAAAAAAAAAAAAAACCCAGAATCTTAAATACAGAAAAAAACTGCTGGTTGCTGGAGGGGAAGTGGGTGGGAGGATGGGTAAAATAAATGAAAAGGATCAAGAGTACAAACTTCCCATTATAAAATAAATTAGTCATGGAAAGAAAAAGTACAGCATGGGGAATAGTCAAGAATATTGTAATAAGAGGCGCCTGGGTGGCTCAGTTGTTAAGCATCTGCCTTCGGCTCAGGTCATGATCCCAGGGTCCTGGGATGGAGCCCTGCGTGGGGCTCCCTGCTCAGCAGGAAGCCTGCTTCTCCTTCTCCTACTCCCCCTGCTGGTGTTCCCTCTCTTGCTGTGTCTCTCTCTGTCCAATAAATAAATAAAATCTTAAAAAGAAAAAAAAGAATATTATAATAAAAAATCATTCAATCATTTGTCTTTGCTCACACAATTTGCAATTTTTTTCTTTGAAGTCTCTTTCATTAAATGGAGTAATTATTTGATAGCAACCTAGGGGAGAAAAAGCATGTCAATTGCTTCAATAGCTAAAATTATTAAAAAATAAAGCATGCCAATTGGCTAAATGTCTAAAATTATAAATTGGTAAAAAGTGTGGCTTTGGTAGAAGTGTTTATCAATTACTGCAGTGAGGAAGATAAAGCAATTTTGTAAGAAACAATTCAGAAAAAAAATTTATGCTGACATTCATTCTTAAGTGAATTTCAACTTAAATTATGATCGGTTTAGGAAACAGAAATCAAAAACTATTAATAAAGAAAATTTAATATGAGGACTTGTTAAGGAACTGCATACACTTTTAAAAAACTAAAGGAGAATACTAGGATGTCACAGAGATGTCATCTGAAGGAAGCTGCTATGCCTCCTTCAACTGGGGGAAAAAGTGACAACACTTCAAATTATCTTGAAGGAAAACTCTTGCAGCGCTGACACTCATACATCTGAGCAGGGAGTACTTTTTGTATTTGAACTCAAAGGAGGAGGCAAGAGAATGCAGACCTTTAAAAGGAGCACGGACCAGCTGGGGCTAATTTTGCTCAGAGGGCAAAATATGTTGCTCTTTTAAGTTTCGGAAAAATCTAAGCACTGAATTCAAGTCATGTTACTAAAACATACTGCGACTGTCATAATGAAGAATTGCCAAGGTGATGATCACAGGAGCAGGAAACAAAAATGGAAAGAGTAAATCCTCTTCCAGCTTTCCAGTTTTTCCTCTACCACCCACTGTTGGCTAAATTTTACAAAGAGACAGCGATCTGAGCAGGCATGTGGACGGCAGTGTCCCAAGGCCAGCATGACAAACCTGTTGAGAAGGGTGGTTTTGATGATGAGAGACAACACCATGCCAAAGGGTTAGTAACTTAGTAACTTTGCCAGTTACTAAGCGCCTGTGCATACACTTCTGCAAATATGTCAACTTCCTTACTACAATAAAACAACTTCTGCTTTCACTAACAACATGTACAACTATCTTTAAAGGGACAGGTCATAAATATGTTAGTCCCTGTGGTCTGATGCATATTCTCCTTTTGTTGTTGTTACTGCTGTTTGTTAGTTTGTTTTTCACAATCTTTTAAAATGTATAAAAACATTCTTAGGTTGCATCTGTGGCTGAGGGTGGATTTGGCCCATGGGCTGTATTTCCGAATCCCTGTCTTGTATAATCAAAAATGATCTCCCTAGCTCACAAAACTGAGAAGACACAAAGTCCCAGTAGTCGTTACTTTCCATTTATGAGAGGCAGTTGTCATAAATTCCCCTATCCATTTCTGGTATTTCTTATTTACTTCTCATTCTGGTCATAGTTCCATCTGAACATTCTTTTATTAAAGACAAAATTGTAAAGTTAACCTCCAACAATATGTCTATCAAGTAATAAAAACGGGGAGAGAAAGACATTAATTTGTTAAGAGTTAAAAATCTATTTAACTATACAAACAATAAGAAATGAAAGATACGTGCAGCTACTATGTTCCTCGTTTTTATAACTGATTACAAGGTTATAACTGATAACTTGCTGTTACTTTCCTTTCTACTACTCATCCTATGCTTTCTTTGTCCTCAATCAGTTTCATGTGGTTCGTGATCCAGACCTTCATTCCTTAAGGTCAGTATCTTACATGTTCATGAATTTATTCTTTAGTTGCTATAATTTGTTATTATCTTTTCTCTTGGATATAAAAGTACTAAAGAGTGCCCCACAATACTCTCTGGGTTCCAAATTTAGTCCTCTCTGTTACTACTGCGAAGCAGCAAATTAATATCCTCTTGGTAATCTGGATCACTCATCCAAAATATAAAAACCAAAAACAAAACTTTGTTACTTGGTTCGGGAGCACAAGGAACACAAAATGGCCATTGGCAGTCCCACCTCTCATTATGTGGAACCCCTACTGCTCGTTGCACTGGTGGAAACATTCTCCTTTGGGATCTAAGACCTTCAAATCAGCACTGCCCAAGGTGGCAGGACTAGAAAACAAAAATATTTTTAGTGGACTATTAGTTAAAATATCAAGAGAAGCCACTTTCCCTTCTGTTCTAGCCCCGTGTATTCTGGCTAAGGGAGATACAACATTGTATACAAGTCTCTAATTCAGGGCATATACTGAATCCTTTACAGCAGAACATTATACATCAATCATCTTTCACAACATTAACCAAGATCATAATTTTTTCTTATCAGACAAATACTATCTCTAGGTATCTATGTGTATGCACATCTCTTTATTATATCTACCTATCTTTCCTCTCCCTTTCAAATTTATACTGGGAATGCCATTCTTTATTAATTTAGGTTAACTCTGTGCCATAATATCTTGACCATTTTTTTAACTGCAACAACTTAACAATGGGAGCAGCACTGTAATACATGTACATTATATTTATTTTACATCCTACTTCCAGTAGAGCAACTGCTATACAGCTGGTAGCTTCAAAACATCTGCTATTGAAAGAATGCAGCCTATTTTTTTAAATCTTAATTTGTTTGTACCCAGAGGACAGTTGAAATTAGTCCAATAATAACAATTAAAACATGATAATTGATCTTCAGCGCTTCAGGGCTCATAACAACATTTATCTATTATAATGTTGGGTTTAGAACTTGATGCACAAAATATGAAGATAAACAGGGAGACACAGGGGCAAAGTCAATTTGTGAGGTAAATAAAAGTCCTCGAGAAATAAGAGATCAATAAGAAGATCCAAAAATGCCTAAGCCAATGATTAGACCATAATTTCTGGTTCATAGAAGAAAAAGTTTAAACACCTTTAGAGATCTCCGAACAAAAACAGTTACTTACAAAGACTGATGAACATCATGAATACACCATGAAGACACTTTCATATCAATCATATTTGTTTTTGAGGCCAACATCCTGTGGTAATCTCAATGATGATGACAAAAAAGAGCTATAGGACATAAAAGCTTATGTTGTTTATCCGTAAGTTGCAGTTCTTGATTGAATTGTTAATTATTATGAAATATATTATTTGTAAAAATGGCATAAAAACAATTTGCAGACATATATCTTAAGCATCTGTGACACAATAATCTAAGGAGGGGGGCCCCTCATTGTTTGACAGTGGTAACTTGTTTTAGTCCAGTGGCTATTCTTCAACTTCGACTTACTGTATTATGTAACTCCTTTCCATATCACTCTTTATGTAGTAAAATACTTTGCATTTTACGTAAAAGATATTCAGGATTTTACTAAAGATTAAACAAAAGCAGGATAATAAGATGCATTATTATAGAAGTGACACAGCTAATGTGTAGGAAGTCATATTACATTGCCATACATATATATATATATATATACACACATATACAGACACACACACACACACGTATGTATTATAGTACATGTATGAGTTATACTGTTAGAATCATACCAGGAGTTCCTCCCAAAACTGTTAGGTATTTCTCCAAAACTTGGTTTTGAAGTACACTGGTCATTTTAGATTAATGTTTTTCAAAAATGATGAATTGTTTTTTTTTAAGAGAAGGAGGTACCCAGAACATCAATTTTTGTGCAAAAGTTCCTAGAATCCTATGCCTTTCTTATCCAGATATATTTCTTTCTGAGATCCAATGTCTAAGCGGCCTTGCTTAGAGTGTGTTGTTTCTGTTAGCTGACTTTCCTTCCTTCTTTCATTCTGTCTCCCCCTTCGTCCTTTTTCCTTCCTCCCTTCCTCCCTCCCTCCTTCTCTCTTTCTCACTTGTATTCCATAATCATGTCCATGTATAAGAATCTTGTTTCTGCATAATAGTCCATACATATATAACTAAATGGAATAAAAAATGAGGAATTCTTCAAAATCATAGAATAATCATAAAGATTCCAGTATAATTTTGTTCATGTATAAATAGACCTCTATAATGCAGTTTTTTTTTTCTCTTCCTAAGTGAATTCATTCATAATTGACTGATGTTGGCATTTTCCCCAATTGGCTTAAAGTCCTATTCCACTAAGGAAGCAAAATCATTCAAAATCCCTTATTACCGAGATTTTGCCACTGATACGTGTATTTCATTTTTATGGAGAAAAAAATGATTTATCTAAAAAAATATTTCCATCATATACAAAGATTTTTATAATGTGAAAACCTTAGATGAGTTTAGTCATTTTAGAAGAAAATAGCACATAATCCTATAATAAACTTTCTCTCTTGAATACATTGGATGTGAGGGCACATTACTGATAATTTATATTGTTTTGTTGTTTGTTCAACACCTGAGGGAAATTTATAAATGAGAAACCTCTGAAGAAATTGAATTTTCATAATGTGAACTTCCAATTAATTGATGTTTGACAAATATCCGTATACTTTATTAAATGTGACTGTAGTGAAATACATCAATAAAACACATCTGTTGATGATATATGGAATACATGCTCAGTACTTTTTTATGAAAAGTATCTCCTTTGAAAATTACTCATTCAACTTAAGCTGTCACTGCTGTGCCACCCTTTTGAAGAATTGCATTGATATGTCATATAGTAATAAGGACCCAAAGACTAATGTTTGTTAAAGACCCTAAGATTATTTACTATAGAGAATTAAACCATGTAAAATAAAGACTTACAAGAATCACTTCTGCTATCTCCACAAGCTTATTCCTAGTCCCATACATTTTTATCCTCCTGGATTGCTCTGGGAAGAACAAAAGCTCATAGGAGCCACTAGGTTCAGAGTGTTCCGATAGAAAAAGATGTTTATGTGCCTGTAAAAAAGAATTCTAAGGTAGAGAGAGATAGTTCTGAAGAGAGGTAGACCACTAATTTTTTAGGTAGGATGAAAATGTGAAATAGGAATAGGAGAGAATGTATTTCATTTGTACTAAATTCAACTGTAGCCTTGGATGAGAGCAATTAAAAGAAAATCTTTCACACAATTACAACACAATAAGTTCATGAAAAGGGTGATAGTTAAGGGTGAACTAGAGGCCTTTTAAGCAAGGTAGGTCATTTCTATTAGATTCTGAAGTCAATGGAAACTAGTAAAACAAACAGAAGAATATGTACAAATTGGCATTTGTAAAGATAAATCTTGCAGCAAAGTATAAGAATGTGTCATGTGAGGCAGTAACAGAGACTGAGAGACCAGGTAATAAGCTGTCATGTTAATTCCAGCAAGAATGTAGAGCCACCTAACGTAATAAAGAAGAAAAAAGGACAGAGATCATTTAGAGGTATATTTTAAAAGGAGAATAATTTTATATTTGGCTTCAACAAGGCAAAGGGAAGATTTAAAAATGCTTTCCATAATTATGGCTGAGGGCATTGAGTAGAATAATAGCATGAAATATTAAGATGGTGAATACAGGAGAAGAAGATATGCAGCAGGTAAATGACAAGTAAAATTTTGAACAGGTTGTATCTGTGATATCCGTGGTACATTCCAGTGAACAGTATCACATCTAGGTTTTAAGCTTTTATTATAAATGAGCCTGTGCTAGGGACAGTAGTTTGAAATTCTACCAGCCTAATATGTATATTTTTAAAGATTTATTTATTCATTTATATAGAGAGAGCACACATGTGCATGCAAGAGTGCTCAAACCGTCGACTCTGAGATCATGACCCCAGCCAAAATCAAGAGTCCAAAGCTCAACTGATTGAGCTACCCAGGCATCCTCAAGCCTAATATACTTTTATCATGAATTTAATATCTTCAATATATAAGTTACACAAATTAAAAATAAAAGCATCAAGAGCCAATTAGAAAAAAATCACAAGACTATCCAGAAAATTCATGAAAAAAGTACAAGTAATCAATAAATAATAATATGGGAAGAATTCATATGGCACTTGTTATATGCTAGCATCTTTTTTCTAACAGCTTTATTGAGGTACTGATATACAAAGAACTGTACATATTTCATGTGTGTAAGATGAGGAGTTTGGACATACACAAACATCTATGATATCATCACCACCATCAAGATAGTAGACACACCCAACACTTTCCAAAGTTTCCTTGTGTCCCTTTGTTTTTGCTTTTTACTTTTTGTTGTTGTGTCAATTTTAATGTAGGCATTAACCTAAGATCTAACCTCAACAAATTTTGGAGTGTACAGTGCCAAATCATCAACTATAGGCACTATGCTGTCAGTAGATCTCTAGAGTTTATTCATCTCACATAAGTGAAACTTTACACTCTGAAAAACAACTCTCCACTTCTCCCAACTCCAGTCACTAGCAACCACTATCATATTTTCAGCTTCTATGAGTTCAACTATTTCAGATAACTCACATAGGTCAAATCCTGTAGTCCTTCAGTGACTGGCTTATTTCATTTAGTCTAACTTTCTCCAGGGAGATCATTTAATAAATAAGGAGCCTGGGGACAAGGTATAGGATGAAAAGAAAATGGGACCTTAGAGAGAACCAAAGCCAAGTGAAAACAGATCACTGATGGGGAGAAAGAGGATCATACAAAAGAAAGTGAATGAACATCTAACAAAAAGCACAGAGACACAGACTCCAAGGGGGGAGACCTCAATGATGAGGAAGTAGTCAACAATGCTTTTTGCTAGACAACATTCAATTCAGGTAAGAATACAAAATGTAAAATGAGATTAGCATAACAAGTTCTTGGTGACCTTATTCAGAAGAGTTACTAGAGAAGTGTGCGAAGAAGCTAAAAAGTAGTGAGTTCTATGTGGAAGAAGTTGAGTGACGATAATTTACACTTCTGAGAGTAAAAAGCAGCACTGAATTATTATCATATGAATGAATTATTAGAAGAGGGCCACAGGGATAAACCAGAACTCTCTCACCCAAATCGAGATTTATGGCCTTCCCCAAAACACATTATCTAGATAATGTACAGTATTAGAAAATCTATCCCTTCAGACAAATTTTCTGTAGTATTGATAGAAGCTAACATTTATTGAGCACTTAATCACAGACATTCTTCCAGTCACTTAACCTATAGCAACTCATCCTATCCTCATAATATCCCCCAAACAGGTAGTATTGCTATGTCATTCTTAAGTAGAGGAAATTAAGACACAAGAAGGTTAAGTAAATTGCCTGAAACCACACAGCTCTTAGGAAAAGAGTCAGGACTTGAACCCCAGATCTCTCGTTATCATGAGTCTTTTCTTCATGAACTGTCCTGTGTTTGGGAACAGTCTGTTACTCTAATACTGCACTCTAACATTGTGCACCAACATATGCTTGGTGCGTGTGTGTGTGTGTATGTGTCTTGCCTTTTCTTCAACATCATAAATAATATTAATTGTGCAGAGCAAAATCAAACAAGAAAGACGCGTGGCTAATTAATGACAAAACTATGGTGGAGATAATGAGAGTAGAGGAAAAGAAGCTGCTTAGACATGTATCTTATATACTTTAATAAAATATTTCTCAAAAACATAAACAACGGTACTGCATTCATTAAATGGTCTTTTGTGAACATTTCACCTTTGCCACAGAGCAGCAGTATTAATTGTGTACATGAAATCATTTTGATATAGAAAATAAAGAATAATCCCTTAGAAAGACCTATTGAATCAAGTTTTTTGATTTAGGTTTCTGACATTTAGTGGTGACATCCATTATCGGTCCTATACTTATGGTCTTGAATTTCTTCAGGGTCTCAGATAAGCAAACTATGGAAATTCAGGCAAATAAATAACTAGGGTAGTACCGTGTATACAGTCAATTGTGTTTAAACAGTAGCCACAAACTTCTAAAACATTTAATTAGATCTGAGACACATATTAAAAAAGAGGAGTGGAAAAAAAAGCATCCATAGTTGTGAAATATAATTCTACTTGAAAGAGTGGCTTTTCCAAAGTAAAGGGCAAACACTATAAATTGCACATGAATGAAAGAAATTATATAGCAGATGCTAATATAATATCAATATACTTTAACAATATTCATTAAAATAAGCAGGAACGTAATTGGGAAAGTGAAAACCCAATTAACCCGCTTAACCTGCTTATTTAGATTATAAGTTGCGAGCATTGCTTGCATACAATTCCAGTATCATGGAACTATTTGGTGAATTCAAATGAATTTAAGTCAAATTAAAAAGTAAAATATGCAGTTCTGAAGATAAAAATAAAGCAGTATTAGATTAAAGTAGACTAAATTCCAAGGTTAATATCCTCTGTTAAAAAAACATATTTACCACATCCCACAGATAATATTTTAATTTGTATTTAAAAAGCATGTGTTATACATTAGAAATGGAAAATGTTCACATACTATGAGCTTATAGGCCTAAGAGTATGCACTGTGCCATCCCCAATATGCTTCTTTTGCAAACCAAAAGCAATATGATTATATCAAAAGCACTGCAGAGCTCCTTGGAAGCATGAGTTGTACAAAGAGGCAGTCAAATGGACAGCATAGTTTTAGGTTCCTTTCCTTTTCAAAGACAAAGTGAGGATCACTTTCTTTTGAGAAACTGAGAAACAAGTTTAGCGATAATTGAAAACATTCTCTGAGGATGAGGATGTGGGGGGAGAGATCTTCATATTTTGCAAATATATTAGCAGGAAACGTAATTTCTAATTAAATTCAATATTCAGTCCATTTCAGATTCCCATATGGCTTCAGCTCACCTCATGGCATCAATGACTACCTGCGATGGTCAAGGACATTACGAAAACTGAATGAAAGCTGGCAATTTATTCTACTCTGAAACCATTTAATATTTTCTAAAGAGAAATGATATACATTTAACATGATATAAAAAGCTGAGCACCACACACAATAAAACAAAAATTATGACTTGGGAGACAGGAGAAAATTGTTAGAAGATCATCTCTCCCTGTTATTACTGGTAATTCATCATTACTCATCTATTTGTTCACCCGGATTTCCTCCTGCTTACCAATCTTGTGAGGTTTTTTGTTTTTTTTAAATTGCAACTGAAATTTCACCAAAATTGTATGCCACAAGAGCATGTAATTTATATAGAAAAGCATTTTATAATTTTTTTCTTTAACTTCTTGTCAGCACCATGCAACCTCAACACAGTATTATGTAACAGAAAATTGCTGTCAAAGTAACTTCAGATAAAATACAAGTTTTAAGGACTTTTCCCCCCAAATTAAGATGATTTTAAGGAAGCTGCATTGATTCTTAAAAACACATTTGCATGATCATTAATGATAATTACATATTCAATATAAAACTAAAGTTCTTTAAATAGATATCCTTTTATTTGGAAATAGTACATATTTTATACTCAGTAGCTTCCATAAGCTTAAAGCTCTATAAATACAAGTATCAACAGAAGACTTCATGGCATTTTTTTTTTAACTCAAACATCTAAGTACTAAAAGTGGTTAACATTATAGTAGTTAATATTTTAAAGTTATCCCAGTTGATTCCTATGGATTAATATTATTTACTGCTGGCATGTCAACAGAGTGAACAATATTCTCCTGTTACCTTGTAATTCATCAAAAGCTGACATTTCTATTAAAATAAAATGAGACTCCTTGGTTAACAAAGCATCCGTTGAGTATGGGACTCTGAACTGAAAATGTTCACAAAGAACAAGAGCATTCAGATGGATTCAGTTACTTCTGTCTTCAGACAGCAGTTAAAAATCTCTTAATACTATTCATTTTTCTATAATATGAAACTTGATTAGCCTATTAAATAATACAATTTATTTGAAAGTAAATATTCCTCTAGCATGCAAGGCTCTGTATAATACCTGTTATCTTCCCCTTTTATTTACCTCTGTGGATAAATTCTATAGCTGTAAATTCCCAGAAAGAAACAAACCCAGTAAATACAGAATTGAATGCTGCACATAGTGTATAATCTCTTTTTGTAACATAAACCATTTGCTACATATACTCTTTTCTGCACAGAAGGGTCAAATGCAATATTTAAGCCAGAGGCATTATCTGAGATCCAGCCAAAATATCTGAGTGATTTCTGACTACATTATGGCCTCGTGTAGCACCATGAAATATATTCACAAGGCAAAGTGGCAGAAATGTTCTATCTTCTATACACAGAAGAAGTTAATATGGTTATTTTACAAAGAAAAATAAGCTAAAAATAATCATGAATGTTAATTCATATTGATACATGAACATTAAAATAGTCCATTATAATTTTTATTTCATTAGACATCTAAAGTTCTACTATTGAATCTGAAGATTTCAAATATTTAGAAGAAGGAGGAGGAGGAGGTGAAGGAGGAGTAGACACTGTACCCTCCTTTGTTGTTATTGTTAATGTCCCAGAAAATAAATGAAAATAGAGTTCTCATGGGACTAACACTTACTTTTATTTTTAGAGATAAAAGTACAGACTTGAATATTCAACCTTTACATGAAACAAAATTTCAAAACTTAACTGTAAGAACAAAGCGGATAAAATTAAATATTGGCAGGCTATTGCCAGATAATCTATTTCTGTGTGTTCTGAACATTGATGATGAATTTTTTTTTTAAAGATTTATTTACTCGAGAGAGAAAGAGCAAGGAAGAGAGAGCACGAGCGGGGAAGGGGCGAAGAGGGAGAGGGAAAACAGGCTCCCTGCTCAGGGGGCTCAATCCGAGGATCCCGGAATCAGAATCATGACCTGAGCCGAAGGCAAACGCTTAACTGACTGAGCCACCCAGGCGTCCCAGTGAATGTTAATAAAAACTTCCCTTTAAAGGAATCATAAGATATACAACATTGAAGAAAGGACTAGCTCATTTGTTCAACTAGTATTTATTAGAAATGATCTATTTGAAAGCACTTTAGAGACAAGAGGTCAAACTGCCAAACTTACTTCCCAACAGTTCTGTAAAAGTAGAAAATCAGTAAATGCCAACTTCAATAACAGATGTAAACAATAATCTACAAATCACAGACATGACACATCAAAAATAAAAATTTACAAAGTAAAATAGTATATAACTGAATTTCAAAAAGTTATGACAGAATGATAATACCTTGTTTTATTGTATAAGGGACAGCAAAATAAAATGAAAATAATAAATATCATGTAATCTTCAAGGTGTACCTCGTGCTCATGTGAGCTGATATCAGAAGATAGCTGCCCAATGCCAGGGTCATGTTAAGACCATTGGATGAGAGGATAAGTGTTTGTATACCTAGCATGACTCAAGAGAAAGAACACTGACATTTGTCTTAAGATAAAAATACTGAATAACTAGAAAAGTGTGTTCTTTGGAAGACCAGAAATAGTTTTAAGTCCCTAATGCTGCTTAGACAATCTAAACTCTGACCACCTAATTGTGTCTTTGTATTTTTCCCAATTCCATGCTCAAGAGGCACTATTTTGCTTAATATTAGGCCCAGATAAGTTACAGAAGACATTAAGAGTCTAGAATAAGATCTGCTATATTCTTAAATCTTTGTTCCATTAGAAGAAGCGGGGGGTGGGGGAGCAGCGGTTCATGCCATTACTGATTCCATAGAGGGTAAAAAACTAGTAGGTATTATACCCAACCAGTTATTCAGAGCACTGGTAAAAGAAATGTTTTTGTCAATGTCAGTATTTTAGTGAGATTTCTCTAATACATGAAGAACTCCCAAAGGCCAAAATGTCTTCATAAATCATACCCTGGAACTGACAGTTATCCAAACTTTAAGAGATTTCCTGTGTGACTGGTAATGAAAATTATGGGTTTTTAAAAAGTATTTAAAACATGGGGCACCTGGGTAGCTCAGTTGTTAAGCGTCTGCCTTCAGCTCAGGTCATGATCCCAGGGTCCTGGGATAGAGCCCCGCAGCGGGCTCCCTGCTCAGCGGGAAGTCTGCTTCTTCCTCTCCCACTCCCCCTGCTTGTGTTCCCTCTCTCGCTGTGTCTCTCTCTGTCAAATAAATAAAATCTTTAAAAAAAATATTTAAAACATGATAATATAATTAGAAATGTGTATTTAGTAAAGTACCTCTAATTTTAGGTTTAACCCACAAGCTTCTTAGTGGAAGTCTGACTACCTTCAGTAATATATGAAGATCTTTAATTACATGCCATATTGACATTGATATACTACCATTCTCATCAACACTTACTCATCTTCTCCTATCCACTGGGATAATGGTCCCCACACTAAAATTTTAACTAATTTTTTATTATTTAATATTTAGATTCAGAAATTTGAAGTAGGTGATTAATTTAGCCCTAGCCTTGATTACACCCTTTTAAGTCATGTTTATTGAGATAGACTTCATATTCCATAACATTTGCCCTTTATAAAATACAGGTCTATTTGTCTTAACTAATGCATACAGTCATAGAATGGCCACCATAATCAAGATATAAAACATCCATCACAGCAAATCTTCTCCTTGAGCCCCTCTGCAGGCAACCCCTTCCCACGCTCCTGGCCCCTGGCAAACATTGCTCTGAAGTCTCTTTCCACACTTTTGTTTTTGGGAGATTCCCATATAAATGACCTCCTGCTGTATATACCTTTTGAACTTGGCTTCTTTCACTCAACAACTGTGTTGAGATTTATCTATGCCTATATTGGCAGGCAGTTATTTCATTATATGAATAACTTTATTCAATCACCAATCTGAAGGACATTTGGATTGTTTACATTTTTTTTTTTTGATGAAGAACAAAACCCTATAAAATCTATGTATGTTTTTTATGGAAAGTTAATCTATATTTCTCTTAAGGTGAGCACCTGTAAGTTAGATTAGTGGGTTAGGCAGTAAGTACATGTCTAATGTTAAAGAAACTGCCAAACTATTTTGCAAGTAGTGTATGATAGTTGCTCTGAAACCTCACTAGCACTTAGCATTGTCAGGCTTCTATTCTACTCCTATTCTATTCTGCTCTATTCTATCCTATCCTATCCTATCCTATGCTATTTTATCCTAATAGACGTATAGTATATCTCATAGTGATCTTAATTTTTATTCCCCTAACAACTACTAATATATTCATTAGTCATCATATCTTCAAGGTTGAGTATAAATTTTCTTAGTTGATAAACCCAGAAAAAACAGGATTCTATTTAAAAAAGAATAAATTAGATGATGGGTTGGCCATTAACTATTTATGTCACAAACACCAATAGCACCCTGCTACTATTTTACTTCTCAGTTCTAAGGCTAGATATACTTAAAAATATATTAAAAATCCACATGTTTCTTAGATGTTCTCAATTACCACTCTAGTCTAACCCAACATGATCTCTTGACTAGATTATTAAAGTAGCATCCTACCAGTACTCTTCACTTACACACTTGCACCCTGCCATGGGCTACATTTCCATAGTTTGAATGAGTTCTTGAATCTTAAATCAGGGAATGATTACCACTTAAACCCTCCAATAGCTTCTGACCTCACTCAGAAATAAAGTTAGATCTTTAGAATGGCACAAAGGTCCACAGTTGAACAGAATTTCTAAAGCTTTAGCATTCAAGAAAAGTTATTTTGAGTGCAGTCTAGATGATAGATTGGGAGGAGGGGTCTTAAACAACAAAACACAATTGGAAATTAAATGGAGTAATAAAAGCAAAGAGAATAATAATCTGTTTTAGAAAGATATCCTCTGGATTCCAAAGTAAGGGGATATATTGTGAAGTAAGTATTGGTGAGAGATTCTATATAGAAAGAAATTCAAAATAAATCCTTATTAATATAGTAATATACTCAGTTGTTTGGTTTTCTTTTATTTTTTCATCATGATAAGTGGATTCTTTTAAACTCAGTTATTTTGTAAGCAATTATTTTGTACCCACTATGTCTCTGGCACTGTACCAGTCTCCGAAGATAAAATAATAGATTGGCCAAAGTGTCTGCCCTATATTAGTTCATGGTCCAGGAGAGTCCTACAAATAAGGAGAGTTAAATAGGCCATGATACATGCTGAAATGCTGGACTACAAGTGCACATCTAAGCACAAGGACTTGAGAAATGCCCCCCAGAGGAGATAATATGCAAGACAAAATAGGAGTAAAATTAAGCCTGACGAAATGGAACAAGATTCAATGTACTCTATGAATTCACAGCAATATGTACAAAAGTGTGGAGACAAGGAGAAGCATGAGGCTCAGGTTAAACTGAGAGAATGGTGTGTCATTAATAGAATTAGAAAAATTACCTAGAACTTGTCTATAGTGACTTTTGAAGTTGTAAAGATGTCAAGAGAACTTACTCCTCTAAAGAAAGTTTAGATAGGGAAAAATAAATGGTGGAGGCACAGCAGTAATGCATAAAGAAACTGAGAACAAAGACAAAATTAAAATAAATAAATGCTTGTGTGTATACTTATATACATAATTGTGTTAATGGAAAATAAGTAACAATTACCAAATTCACTGATAATGCAAATTTATCAATAAGTATCTGGCCTCTCTCCAAACTGTTCTAGTTTCAAATAAATGCAATTCAAAAACACAGTATTTTTATTTAGTTGAAGTCAACTCAAAGTGAGATTTATATGACTTTGTAACTTTTTTTTAAGGTAATATCATCAGTTCAAATAAAAAAATCTTAAAGCTACCATGAACAAAGAGTGAACAACTTCTCAGATTAGGTATTGAGATTCAAAATTCATTTCTTATACAGGAAACACATGTAAGCCATGACACAGAAAGCCATGAGGAAACAAAATTATAATTGAAATTTTGTTTTCATGATCACATCTCTTCTTTGTTATGATGGCTTTCAAATATATTATTTGAATAGCTAAATATCACTATAACTTCCCTTTCATTTTATACAGATAAAGTAATTTCTTTTGCTATTTATAATTTTGAGTACCTATTTTTCTAGCAGTACTTTTTAAGATTTCACGGGTTCTCTCTCCACACTCCAGTATGACAAGGCTGGAGCATCACATTCTAGGCTCCAAAGGCAAAGAAACTGTTATTTAGTTGGACACATCTGTCATGTATGATTTGATTGAAAATCATCACTTCTGAAAACACTTTCACCTTCAAACCTCTTCATTTTCTTGTAGAATAGTTACTTGTGTGCTTTTCTCTTTTGCTCACTACTTTTCCCTTTTGCTCACATAAGCTATGTGAAGGGTCCCTGTGAGCTTCATCTTCATTTCTTCTGTATTGCTTACCACAGTTTTGCTTGAAGTAGGCAATCAGCAAAGACTTGCTAATAGAAAATAGCTATTAGAATGTTCTTATTTTGCTATCTGGAGTTAAGATGGCGGAGGAGTAGGAGACACCGTTTTCAGCCGGTCCTCCGAGTTGAGTGGGATCGGTACCAGACCAGCCTAAACAACCACGGAACCAGCCTGAGACGCAGGAAGACGCATCTGGATCTCTACAAATGAACATCTCCAGCGCTGAGTATTGAGGTACGAAGCGGGGAGCCATGAAACTGTGCACAGATATCGGAAGATAAACGGAAGGGGGAGGGAGCCGCCGCGTTCGGGCGCCGGGAAGCGGTAACCACTTGCACGGGAGAGCGGGCGGGGCTCGCGGACGGCACCCGCAAGAGAGCAGACTGAGACCGTGAGCCGGGTGCGCGCGCCACCAGGCATCTCGCGGAACCCCGGAATCCCGGTGCGCTCACTGGATCCAGACTGAGACCGGGAGCTTCCGGAGCGCGCGTGCGGGGCGGCTGGCGGCTGGCGGCGTTAGAAACACAAAGGACAGAGACGCGCCGGCCCTGGAAGTGAGGGCTGGGACGCCGGGTGTGGGGCGCACATCCCGGGATGCTGCAGGGTTGAGCAGCACCAACAGAGACAGAGTTAAAGTGGCCAGAACATTAGTAGAGAACGGGCCGCGATCCCTCTGTTCCGTGACAGAGGCTGAAATTTGGCCGCTGCTGCTCTGACTCTCAGAGGAGGCACAGCAAACCGCCAGGGAAAGCCGCCAGAGAACAAAAGCCTGGAAAAACCGGCTCAGGGAGTGCCCATCCCCATCCCCCCTCGCAGGGGACGCGGAGACTCTACCCAAACTGGGCTGCCTGAGTATCGGCGCGGCAGGCCCCTCCCCCAGAAGGCAGGCTGAAAAATCAAGAAGCCCATAGCCCGGGCGCCTGGGTGGCGCAGTCATTGAGCGCCTGCCTTCGGCTTAGGGCGTGATCCCGGCGTTCCGGAAAGGAGTCCCTCATCGGGCTCCTCCGCTGGGAGCCTGCTTCTTCCTCTCCCTCTCTCCTGCTTCTGTTCCCTCTCTCGCTGGTTGGCTGCCACATAAATAAATAAATAAAATCTTTAAAGAAGAAGCCCACATCCCTAAGATCCCTATAAAACAAGGGGCACGGCCTGGGACCCAGTCAATAATTTGGGCTCTGGACAACCCCGCAACCTCTCTTCAACAGAATGACAAGAAGGAGAAGCCCCCCCCCAGCAAAGAAAAGACAGTGAGACTGTGGCCTCTGCCACAGAAATAATGGATATGGATGTAACCAAATTATCAGAAATGGAATTCAGAGTAATGATGGTCAAAATGATGAGTAGAATTGAAAAAACTATTAACGAAAAGGTTACTGAAAATATAGAATCCCTAAGGACAGAAATGAGAGCGAATCTGACAGAAATTAAAAATTCTATGGGCCAAATGCAGGCAAAACTAGAGGCTCTGACAGACAGGGTCGCAGAAGCAGAGGAAAGGGTTAGTGAATTGGAGGATGGGTTAATAGAGGAAAAAATGAAAATAGAAGATGGTCTTAAAAAAATCCACGCCCACGAATGTAGGTTACGGGAGATTACTGACTCAATGAAACGATCCAATGTTAGAATCATCGGCATCCCCGAGGGGGTGGAGAAAAACAGAGGTCTAGAAGAGATATTTGAACAAATTGTAGCTGAAAACTTCCCTAATCTAGCAAGGGAAACAAACACTCGTGTCCAAGAAGCAGAGAGGACCCCTCCCAAGCTCAACCACGACAGACCTACACCACGTCACGTCATAGTGCATTTCGCAAATATTAGATGCAAGGATACAGTATTGAAAGCGGCCAGGGCAAAGAAATTTCTCACGTACCAAGGCAAAACCATCAGAATTACGTCAGACCTGTCTACACAGACCTGGAATGAGAGAAAGGGTTGGGGGAGCATATTTAAAGCTCTTTCAGAGAAAAACATGCAGCCAAGGATCCTTTATCCAGCAAGGCTGTCATTCAGAATTGATGGAGAAATAAAGACATTTCAGAATTGCCAGTCACTAACCAATTTTGTAACTATGAAACCAGCCCTACAGGAGATATTACGGGGGGTTCTATAAAAGTAAAAAGGCCCCAAGAGTGATACAGAACAGAAAGTCACAGCCAATACAAACAAAGACTTTACTGGCAACATGGCAACATTAAAATCATATCTCTCAGTAATCAGTCTTAATGTAAATGGTTTGAACCATCCCATAAAACGCCACAGGGTTGCAGATTGGATAAAAAGAAATGACCCATCCATTTGCTGTCTACAAGAGACTCATTTCAAACCCAAAGATGCATTCAGACTGAGAGTAAGGGGATGGAGTACCATCTTTCACGCAAATGGTCCTCAAAAGAAAGCTGGGGTAGCAATTCTCATATCAGATAAATTGGATTTTAAACTACAGACTATAGTTAGAGACGCAGAAGGGCACTATATTATTCTTAAGGGAAGTATTCAACAAGTGGTTATGACAATTATAAATATATATGCCCCCAACAGGGGAGCAGCAAGATACACAAGCCAACTCTTATCCAGAATAAAGAGACATATAAATGAAAATACATTAATAGTAGGGGACCTCAACACTCCACTATCAAAAATAGAAGAACACCCTGGCAAAAACTAAGCAAAGAATCAAAGGCTTTGAATGCCATACTCGACGAGTTGGACCTCATAGATATATATAGAACACTACACCCCAGAACCAAAGAATACTCATTCTATTCTAATGCCCATGGAACATTCTCAAGAATAGACCATGTTCTGGGACACAAAACAGGTCTCAACCGATACCAAAAGATTGAAATTATCCCCTGCATATTCTCAGACCACAACGCTCTGAAATTGGAACTCAACCACAAGGAAAAATTTGGAAGAAACTCAAACACTTGGAGACTAAGAACCATCCTGCTCAGGAATGACTCGATAAACCAGGAAATCAAAAATCAAATTAAACAATTTATGGAGACCAATGAGAATGAAAATACAACAGTCCAAAACCTATGGGATACTGCAAAGGCAGTCCTAAGGGGGAAATACATAGCCATCCAAGCCTCACTCAAAAGAATAGAAAAATCTAAAATGCAGTTTTTATATTCTCACCTCAAGAAGCTGGAACAGCAACAGAGGGACAGGCCTAATCCACGCACGAGGAAGCAGTTGACCAAAATTAGAGCTGAAATCAATCAAGCAGAAACCAGAAGTACAGTAGAGCAGATCAACAGGACTAGAAGCTGGTTCTTGGAGAGAATCAATAAAATTGACAGACCACTGGCAAGACTTATCCAAAAGAAAAGAGAAAGGACCCAGATTATTAAAATTATGAATGAAAAAGGAGAGGTCACGACGAGCACCATTGAAATTGGAAGGATTATTAGAAATTTTTATCAACAGCTATATGCCAATAAACTAAGCAATCTGGAAGAGATGGAATCCTTCCTGGAAACCTATAAACTACCAAGATTGAAACCGGAAGAAATTGATTCCTTAAACAGGCCAATTAATTATGAAGAAATTGAGTCAGTGATAAACAACCTTCCAAATAACAAAACTCCAGGCCCGGACGGTTTTCCTGGGGAATTCTACCAAACATTCAAGGAAGAAATAATACCTATTCTCCTAAAGCTATTTCAAAAAATAGAAACAGAAGGAAAGCTACCAAACTCATTCTATGAGGCCAATATTACCTTGATCCCCAAACCAGGCAAAGACCCCCTCAAAAAGGAGAATTACAGACCGATTTCCCTAATGAATATGGACGCCAAAATCCTCAACAAGATACTTGCTAATAGAATCCAACAGTACATTAAAAGGATTATCCATCACGATCAAGTGGGATTCATACCTGGGATGCAAGCGTGGTTCAATATTCGCAAATCAATCAGTGTGATACATCATATCAACAAGAAAAGACTCAGGAACCATATGATCCTCTCAATCGATGCTGAAAAAGCATTTGACAAAATACAGCATCCTTTCCTGATTAAAACCCTTCAGAGTGTAGGAATAGAAGGTATATTTCTCAATCTCATAAAAGCCATCTATGAAAAGCCTACTGCAAATATTATTCTCAATGGAGAAAAGCTGGAAGCCTTTCCCTTAAGATCAGGAACTCGACAAGGATGCCCACTCTCGCCACTATTATTCAACATAGTACTAGAAGTCCTTGCAACAGCAATCAGACGACAAAAAGGGATCAAAGGTATTCAAATTGGCAAAGAAGAAGTCAAAATGTCTCTCTTTGCAGATGACATGATACTGTATATGGAAAACCCAAAAGAAGCAACTCCCAAATTATTAGAAGTTATAGAGCAATTCAGTAACGTGGCAGGATACAAAATAAATGCTCAGAAATCAGTTGCATTTCTATACACGAATAACGAGACCGAAGAAAGAGAAATTAGGGAATCCATCCCATTTACAATAGCACCAAAAACCATACGTTACCTTGGAATTAACTTAACCAGAGACGTAAAGGACCTATATTCTAGAAACTATAAATCACTCTTGAAAGACATTGAGGAAGACATAAAAAGATGGAAAGATATTCCATGCTCATGGATCGGAAGAATTAACATAGTTAAAATGTCCATGCTACCCAGAGCAATCTACACTTTCAATGCTATCCCGATCAAAATACCAAGGACATTTTTCAAAGAACTGGAACAAACAGTCCTTAAATTTGTATGGAAACAGAAAAGGCCCCGAATCTCCAAGGAAGTGTTGAAAAGGAAAAACAAAGCTGGGGGCATCACAATGCCGGATTTCGAGCTGTACTACAAAGCTGTGATCACAAAGACAGCATGGTACTGGCACAAAAACAGACACATAGACCAATGGAACAGAACAGAGAGCCCAGAAATGGACCCTCGGCTCTTTGGGCAACTAATATTTGATAAAGCAGGAAAAAACATCCGGTGGGAAAAAGACAGTCTCTTCAATAAATGGTGCTGGGAAAATTGGACAGCTACATGCAAAAGAATGAAACTTGACCACTATCTCACACCATACACAAAGATAAACTCCAAATGGATGAAAGACCTCAATGTGAGACAGGAATCTATCAAAATTCTAGAGGAGAACATAGGCAACAACCTCTACGACATCGGCCAAAGCAACCTTTTTCATGACACATCCCCAAAGGCAAGAGAAACAAAAGATAAAATGAATTTATGGGACTTCATCAAGATTAAAAGTTTCTGCACAGCCAAGGAAACAGTCAGAAAAACTAAGAGGCAGCCCACGGAATGGGAGAATATATTTGCAAATGACACTACAGATAAAGGACTGGTATCCAAGATCTACAAAGAACTTCTCAAACTCAATACACGAGAAACAAATAAACAAATCAAAAAATGGGCAGAAGATATGAACAGACACTTTTCCAATGAAGACATACAAATGGCTAACAGACACATGAAAAAATGTTCAAAATCATTAGCCATCAAGGAAATTCAAATCAAAACCACACTGAGATACCACCTTACGCCAGTTAGAATGGCAAAAATAGACAAGGCAAGAAACAACAATTGTTGGAGAGGATGTGGAGAAAGGGGATCCCTCCTACATTGTTGGTGGGAATGCAAGTTGGTACAGCCACTCTGGAAAACAGTGTGGAGGTCCCTTAAAAAGTTAAAAATTGAGCTACCCTATGATCCAGCCATTGCACTACTGGGTATTTACCCCAAAGATACAGACGTAGTGAAGAGAAGGGCCATATGCACCCCAATGTTCATAGCAGCAATGTCCACAATAGCTAAATCGTGGAAGGAGCCGAGATGCCCTTCAACAGATGACTGGATTAAGAAGTTGTGGTCCATATATACAATGGAATATTACTCAGCTATCAGAAAGAACGAGTTCTCAACATTTGCTACAACATGGACAGCACTGGAGGAGATAATGCTAAGTGAAATAAGTCAAGCAGAGAAAGACAACTATCATATGATTTCTCTCATCTATGGAACATAAGAACTAGGATGATCAGTAGGGGAAGAAAGGGATAAAGAAAGGGGGGGGTAATCAGAAGGGGGAATGAAACATGAGAGACTATGGACTATGAGAAACAAACTGAGGACTTCAGAGGGGAGGGGGGTGGGGGAATGGGATAGACCGGTGATGGGTAGTAAGGAGGGCACGTATTGCATGGTGCACTGGGTGTTATACACAACTAATGAATCATCGAGCCTTACATCGGAAACCGGGGATGTACTGTATGGTGACTAACATAATATAATAAAAAATCATTAAAAAAAAAAAAAAAAGAATGTTCTTATTTTATTTCCTGTATTATAAAAATGTGCTATTTGTAATTACTTGCAAAAATAGTATTTAACCTTTTTTTTAAGGTTTTATTTATTTATTTGACAGAGAGAGAGAGAACAAGCAGAGAGAGTGGCAGGGAGAGGTAGAGGGAGAAGCAGACTCCCTGCTGAGCAGAGAGTCCAATGCAGGGCTTGATCCCAGGACCCTGGGATCATGACCTGAGCCGAAGGCAGATGCTTAACTGACTGAGCTGCCCAAGTAAAAATATATTCTGCACTGCTAAAACTCACCTTCCCTATAGACCTACCACTTTAACCTATATTCTATTCCTTAACTCTGTATGGTAGGTCTCAAATGACGGATGTTATTTAAAATAATACTGAGAAAGAAAAATACATTTTCAAAGTGGGCTAGAATACTCTTCAAGTTAACACGTTTTTGAGGAAAACATATCTGCACTTCCAAGTTCATTGCAGCATTATTCACAATACCCAAGACATGGAGGTAACTTAAATGTCCACTAATTGATGAATGGATAAAGAAAATGTGGTGTATATTATACAACAGAATATTATTTATCCACAGAAAGAAGGAAATCCCGCCATTTGTGACAACATGGATGAACCTGGAGGACATTTTTCTAACTAAAATGAATGAGACACAGAGAGACAAGTACTGCATGGTATCACTTATATGAGTTATCTAAAATAGTCAAACTTGTAGAAGCAGAGAGTAGAATGGTGGTAGCCAGGGGCTGAGAGAAGAGTAAACGGAGAGGTATTAGGCAAAAGTGCAAGATTTCAGTTATGCCAGATGAATAATCCTAGAGGCCTACTACCCAGTATTTTGCTCATAGTTAACAAGACTGTATTTTACACTTAAAATTTTCTAAGACGGTAGGTCATATGTTGTGTTGTTATCACAAAATTATAATAAATTAAGTAAGTAAGTAAATAAATAAATAAATAAATAGCATATGAGGAAACTTTGGGAGGTGATGAACATGTTTATGGCATAGATTGTGGTGATGTTTTCATAGGTTTATACTTATTTCCAAACTCATACTGTTGTACACATTAAATATATACAGTTTGTGTAATGTTTAAAAAATGTTAATTACACTTTCATGGCAAAAGTTTTAGAACAATTTCCTTACTACTGTTTTCTTCAAAAGAAAAAAACAAAATAAAACACAACTATTACTAGAATGCCATAATAATATCAACAAATGTAATGATATATTTAAGAGTTTAGTCTATTCTGCATTTTAGTTTGCTGCAAATTCCATTTTACAAATATTAAATTGTGCATATATATATATATATATATATATATATATATATATATACTGTTCTTGTTTTTCTTTACTGTTGTTCACCTTATTTTGTTACCAATATGAAACTACAGTGAAATTCTACTTATAAAATCAGGCATTTATTTGGGGAAAAATAAAATCCCTGAGTGCGCTGGTGAATTTTATCTTGGAGAGTTACTGATTTAATTGATGTAATCTGACCTTGCCATTAGTCTAGCTGGAGGCAAGCTATTTCTGTCTGCATTACTTTTCATTATTGCTTCCTTGTAGGAATTCAGTACCTGCTGCTCCATATAAATGTGTGACAAAGCTGAAGAATATAGTCTAGAAAGTCATTCAATTTTCATCTGTTATTTTCCCATCAATGTTAACATACAATTGTATTCTTCCTAACCTTCATAGTTCAAAGACTGTTGTTTCAACTGAAATTTGGAAAACCTACATTCAAGATTCTGGCTTAAGATATAGAAGAAAATTTATATTCCTTATTTATTTATCTAATGTCCAAGAATCATCACTCATGATATAAATCACTTGAATTCCCTAGCAGCTTCTTTTGCAGTGTGCCTAAGCTTATTATTAATTTACTCTGTTCTTCCTAGGTGCAGAGTGAAGGAGAAGATCAAGTCATATATCACATAAACAATTAAAAACTATCCTTTGGCTGTAAGCTTTTTGAAATGATGAAGTGCTAGTACGGAGTGAGCTGTCCTTGAATTACTTTCATTGGTAAGTATTAGACAGTATGATGAATTTTTTACAAGCCAGACATTTGGAATGGTATCTTCAAAGCTATGTCAGCTGCCTATTTATCTTTATTATGGCCTAGAAACTGATAGCCAAAATACAATGTTAGTACATGTATTACATTAGCAACAATTATGGGCATCATTTTTTTTCTTAAAGATGAATGCAGTAAAAGTTGGACTTTCATAACAATGCCATTGCTCACCCCTCCACATTAAACGGTAATTTCAATGTAAATGTGTAACAGTGGTTAAAAATCAAATTATAATATTTTATGCTTAAAAGTGATTCCTTATAACACTAAATGCAATTCTGTAATTTGCATTATAAAGAACAGGTGACTTCCTAAGTATTTTAGAACACAGACATGCTTAATATTTTATATGAAAGAGATACATTGATGTACTTTCTTTGAACTGAAATAATTCTCACTAGTGCAATGACATAGTGTATCTCTAGTATCCACATAAAAAGAGATTTTCTATTTTGCATCATTTTTCTAAATAATTCTAATTTAGAGTGTATATATATTAATATAATTAAAACTTTATCATTTGAAAAATTCATATTTTAAACCAAAACCAACAAGTACTTTAACAAATCTTGAGACAGTCATTATGTATTTGTAATAAAATCAAATGATTTTTCAAGCTGGAAGGAAGAAGACATAGCTCAAACCCACATAGTATATTATAAAACAATTCAGCATAAATATTCACCTTGTTTATTTATTTATTTTTTTAAGGAGAAAACTATAGTACTAAGAAGCTACATGAGTTACCTAGAATCTCAAGCTAGTAAGTGTTGAAACTGAATCCAGAGGGGCTCTTCTAATTCCAATTTATAACTCCCAGCAGGAAATCACTGTTCTTTACAGGGTACACTTCTCTGATGGGTCCTACTTATACTATGGCTCTAAGTAAACTCTGAAGACCTCTTCATTGATACCTACCATTATTAATATCAAACATTTAAAGATCAGCAAAATACAATGTGCAATTGCTCAAAAGATTTTAAAATATAACCAAATTATTTTTTTTGAGTGGCAATCTTTCTATTTAGATGAATATACCAGATAGCCACAAGTACAAAGACACACAAATATATATGCAGAAGCACATGTCTGCAAAATTCACTTATGAATTATCTCCACTCTGATGCGATACCATTTTTGACAAAATTATATCCATATAAAAATAACTTAGAGGCAGTCACCCAAATTTGGAACCATCTGTGTCCACTATGTACAAAATGAAATTGAAGATTTGAGCTGTAAGTAAAATAAACAAAGAGGCATGGCTTTTCATATATGAGTCTACACACCAAGAGACTATTTGGTATTTAAGGGACACTAAAGGGTAGGGACTTAGAATAAATGTCAGATTAAGTTTTATATTTGTACTTCATACAAATTATTTTTTGTGTTAATTTGCTCATCTGACTTATTTAAAATAATATGACATTGTTAGCCTAGCATAAGTATATTTCAAAAGACAAACTATAAGCAAGCCTAATTTTAACAAGGGTATCCTACAATGGCATAGTTTTTAACCTACTGTGTTCAAATCACTCTGTCTTAGACTCATTTGTCTCAAAACTTCTTTGTTCACTTAACTTTTGGTTATCTCTTTGCAGCTCATTACCTTAAATTTGTACAACCTGCATCACCATCCCTAAAGCCATATCCAACATTTACAAGCTGAAGGACTTCAAATAATTGCCTAACTTCTTTGAAAAAAACAAAACGCATACATCAAAGTGATATCATTAGAATTAGTTGTACTTGGTAGAAAAGGCATTTGTAAAATAAGCTCTACATAGAATGTTTTGTTAAATAATATTAGATAAATCAATACTGAAATTGAAGCTAAATTAAATACAGTACATGTCCCATGTATGATCTTTCTGTTCTTAACCATCTAGAATTCATTCTATCAAATTTTAATAACTGAAAAATATGGTAGTCCCTCCTTATCCTGGGAATACATTTCAAGACCCCCCAGTGGATGCCTAAAATTGCAGATAGTATTAACTGTATATATTATACATATAATATACATAGGTATACATATATACCTCTGATAAGGTTAACTTATAAATAAGGCACAGTAGATATGAACAATAACGAGTAATACAATAGAACAATTATAACAATGCACTGTAATAAAAGTAATGTGAATGTAGTCTCTCAAAATATCTTACTGTCCTACACTCACCCTTGATCTTGTGATGACGTAAGTTTATAAAATGCCTACATGATGAGATAAAATGAGGGAAATGATATAGGCACTGTGATGTTGCATTAGGTTACACCTGACCTGGCAATAAGTCAGAAGGATCATTTGCTTTCAAACATGGTTAATGGTAGGTAACTGAAAATGCAGAAAGCAAGACTGTAGATAAGGGAGGACAACTATGTATTTGATTTATATCAACTACATTTCAAGAAAAGTAACTAGTCATAATAGACAGACATACTGCTTTAGACAACAAGAGCACTGAGTTTATTGTTTACAAATTCATTACAATTCCTGAGTAAAATTAAAGTCACAACATTCTCTCAAAATTCTTGATTCAATCAAAGTCACAATTTCTTGATTCAAGAAAAAGAAACAAGAAATTCTGGTGATTTTTAAGAGGGAATTGTTAGTGAAGTCATCTGTATAACTGAAGAAAAAATAGTTTCTTAATTCTCAATTGGAGGGCAAAATCAAGTTATCTTAACTTAATGCAATAGCTCTATTTTGACAAGAATAGAATCTGTGAAGAGAAATAAAATTCATATGACTTTTTACAGTTCATAGCCTTAGATACTTCTAAGCCTTTTCTTGGCAAATGAAAAAAGCTATTTCCAGCCAAATTCCATAATCAGTTACTGTATTATACCCTTTGGGATATTTTATTGGGAATTATCAAGAACATCTAGTTTACCACTCATGTACCATGAAATTCATGCTGCATTCCTTACTTAAGGTCTTTATGGGTGACTTCTTTAATGTTATTTTCCACAATCTCCTGTAACAAACCCTAGGATTGTTCAAGATACGACTGTGTCAATCAATCTATATCCAATTCCAAGACAGTTACTTTTTAAAAAATATGTATTTATTTATTCATGAGAGAGAGAGAGAGCACACCAGTGGTTGGGGGGGGGAGGTAAGGGGCAGAGGGAGAGGGACAGAGAAACTCAAGCAGACTTCTTGCTGAGCACAAAGCCCTAGACAGGGCTCAACCCCACAACTCTGATATCATGACCCAAGCCAACACCAAGAGTCTGACATTCAACGGACTTCCCCACCCAGGTGCCCCAAGACAGTTACTCTTAATACTATACTGTGTTTCCAAACATTTTATTCATGTCTCTGTTATAACATTTGTCATATTCATTATAAGCTTTAATTCATTAGCCTGTGATCCACTTCATATTGAAAACATTGTTAACATGTTTGTATATCTAGCATTTAAGAGAGTATTTATAATATATGGTATTTCAAAAGTGGCTTGATAAATAGTAAAATGAAGGGGGATAATGTAAGATGAAGAAGGGACTGAAGGAAAGAAGGGATTAAGAAAATAAGGTAGAAGGAAGCAAGGAAAAGAAAGGAAAGAAAAAAGGGCAAGATAGAATGCTTATAGTTGACAGAACTGTGTAGATGCTGTCCCTCTAAGGTTGGCTGCTGTTTGCTGCTTCTTAATATACCCCCTTCTGTTTATACAAGTATTGTTACGTATAGTGATTTCGTTAGCATATGGCTTTTACAAAAATTATTAGTATCATCAGTAATGACATTACCTTTGAATTAACCACTGATGAGTATATAGTGTTGATAACTAGCCCCTCCCAACCACAAAGCCTCTTTTAAAACGGTGTTTGAAAAAACGTTAACATCACAGTTTAGCAATCAATAATTTTAATCTCTTAAAATAGTAATGAAAGGAGGATTCATTTCTGTTTCTAGATAGTGTGCAGAAAGCCAAAAGAATGTTTATTTTTTAAAATATTTAAATATTTAAAATTAAATAAAAAATTTAAATAAATAAAATTAAAAAAAATTTTTTTAAAGATTTCATTTATTAGAGAGAGAGAGAGAGAGGGAGGGAGCAGGGGGAGGGAGAGGCACAAGCAGACTCCCTGCTGAGTGTGGAGGCCAACTGAGGCAGAGGATCCCAGGATCCTGAGATCATGACGTGAACTGAAGTCAGATGCACAACCTACTGAGCTACTGAGCGCCACCCAGAAGACTCCTTTTTTTTTTTTTTTAAGATTTTATTTGTTTTTTAGAGAGAGAGAGCAGGGGGAGGGGCACAGGGAGAGGTAGACAGAGAATCTCAAGCAGACTCCATGCTCGACATGGAGCCTGACCTAGGGGCAGGGGGCGGGGGGCGGGTGGCAAACTCAGTCTCACAACCCTGAGATCATGACCTGAGCCAAAATCAAGAGTCAGAGGCTTCACCAACTAAGCCACCCAGGTACCCCAAAAATGTTTATTCTTAATAATGAAAAAAATCCATATAAACAACTAAATTATAACCACCTTGAACCCATCAGAGGGACAAGATTCCCAGCCAATGAAGTAACCTGCCATCCAAAGAAGATAGTCCTCTGTTGAGGGAAGACAAGACATGATAATTATCTCACCTGTGGCACAGCATAGGGTGAAGGGACAGATTCATTGTTTTGAGGATAGGAGAAAATCACCTAAAATGTTAATAACTATCAAAATACCAACTACAGCATTGTGATACTATGGCAACCCTGGGATTTTCATTTAAAAAAGGGGAACTTCACATTCACACATAGGATCTTCATTGCACTTCCATTTGTTGCATGAGACCAAGTGATGGCAGGACAGGAAAATAGAGAGAGACTCCCTTGTTGGTTATGTAGACATAGGGAAGAATGTGATCAGTCAGGCTTCCAGCAGGATTTCTATAGGCACTGACAAGTTAATTAGAGAATTTATGTGACCAAAGAAATGAACATATGGAATTTAAATAGTTTTGAAAAACAAGGGTAAATTTAGAGATTTACTCCTCATCTATAGAAATAAACTTAGTGTGTTATTGTCAGAACGGTAGACATATCATTCAACGTAGTTGAATAGACTTCAGAATTAGACGCACACTTATATGGGCAATTAATTTCTGACAAAGATGTCAAGGCAATTCAATGCACAAAGAATCATCTTTTTTAAAAAATGGTATAGAAAGACCTTCACGGTCCTGTGCAAAAAAAAAAAAAAAAATTAATCTTGACTCATACTTTCAACCTATAAAAAACGAATCTGAAGTGGATAGCAAAGTAAATGCAAAATCCAAGACTACTGAACTTCTACAACTAAAACATTAAAATGTTTTAAATGGAAAAAGTTAAAAAAAAAAAAACTCAACAATGCTAAGTGCTGGAAAGAATGTAAAGCAACTCAGCCTCTCATATGTCGCCCATGTAAATGCAAACTGACACAGCCACTTTGGAAAATAGTTGAGAATTTCCATATATTCTGCAATTTACTCCTAGATTCTTTGTCAAGAAAAATAAAACCCACACAGGGACACACAAGCCTAAAGGTAAATTTTTATGGTGGCTTTACTCATAATTATCAAAAACTAGCAATTAAAAGTCTTTCAAATGGTGAATGGATGAACAAGTTGTTGTACATGCACACAGCAAAATACTACTGAGTAATAAAAAGGAATGAACTATTTACATATCTAATGGCATGAAACAATCCTAATTAAAAGTAAAAGGAGCCATATACAAAAGCTTAGATAATATATGATTCCACTTTTATGCACTCTTTAACAGGCAATAACCAGAGTGACAGAAAAAAAATCAATGCTTGCCAAGGGCTAGAGAGGCACGAGGGAGCCTCAAGAGCTGTTGGAAATACGCTGTGCCGCAGTTGTGGTTACACAATAATTGTACTTACCAAAATATATAAGGTACTCTCCAAAAGGGTAAATTTTATAACATGTAAATTATACCAATTATTCCTCAATAAACATGATTTACATGTATAAAGCCAAAATTATGTCATGAATTATGATGTTTCCCAATATATAGTGAACATAGATCACTAGTTTCTTCTGACTTAACCACATTTAGCTTCCAGGACAGAAAATTTTTTTAAATTCTTATTTGTATAATTTGAAATACATAAAATTATAAATGTGTGTTTTGTAATACAGATAAATATTGTTTGAATTATTTCAAATAAACTAAGAAAATTGAGACTCAGCTCTGGAAACGGAAGGAAAGCCAGAGAGTGAACTGATTCAGCTGAGATTGGCAGTCGGATCAGATCTATTTGTATTTTCTTTGATTGGAATAGCATGTAAGTGTCCTCTGCTGGTCCTAAGAAAAACTAACTCCTGAGCAAGCAGGGAAGATGCTCAACGGAGTAGGTAGGATTCAGGACCTTGTCTTCTGGGTGAAATAATTTGATATCTATGTAATCAAGAACAGTGTAATATCAAGCTCTGAGCTGGTACCTTTTTTCTGAGCAGACAAGGCACAGTTACCCTCAAAGATCCATAGTAACAAAGAACTTAGACTCAATTTATATGGTAACCTGTTGCTCACCCAATGATCTCATGTATTTTACTTCTAAGCCTGGCACATCAAGTTTTAAAACCTTTCTCAATCCTTTCTAAAATATCTTCCAAGTAATCAATTTTGTGATGCTTTGTTAGAACCTCAATACATAGAGCAATGATAGCTATATGCAACAGAAACATAGAATTAAACAGATTTTATTATAGTAGTCATTATTTTGTACCCTGACTTCAGATCTGCCCAATATTATCCTAAGGATGGTGAATAAACTTGCAGTTCAATTCAAGAGAATATCATAATAGGAATTATTTCTGATTTTCAAGCTAATTGAAGGTTATGTCCATATGGACATTTTAGAAAATCCAAAATTAGTATTAGTACACTTCCATAGTCAATGCAAGAGCAAAAAAAAAAAAAAAATGCAATTTAAAAGAAGCAGAAAAAGCAAACCTTAAGTGTTTTTCTGCTGAGGATCTTTAAAGCTTTTTCCTGAAATCAATCTCTAATCTCTCTCTTCTCTCTCAGTCTCTCTCTCATACATGCATACATAGAGTCATTCAAAACTCAGTTTAGTCGATTTGAAATACAGTGACAATTATAAAATATTGAGGATTTATCACAAATGTCATTAAATTAAGAGCTTTAGGGATTGATCTCATCACTGGATATATACAGAAATATATCTTTAAGTAGCTGCAAAGGGAGGATTAAGGTCACACAATATAGTGGGAATTCTTATCTAGATAACACAGTTAAGAAGTAGCTTATAGGATATTGAACACACACCACCCCAATTATTGGCTGGTAATGAACCACAGCTTTGGAAAGCAGTAAAAAATAAAAAAATAAAAAAATAAAAAAAATTCTTTCCAGGGTGGCAATGAATCATTACCTGGAGAAATGATTAATTTCTTTCAGAGTTCAAGCCCTACACAATTACATACTTTGCCTATATTTAAAGCTGGCTTGAGTTAGAGGCAATAGAATATCTACATCTGAGAACAGATTAAACTAGTGTCTAATTCCATTTGCATGCAATCCTCAGTCTCGCTTCCTTATAAATCAGTCAGAGAGGGAACATAGGCGCCATAGCCCCAGGGTGACTTGATTACATTACTCCAGGAGAGCATGCATTTGTTCCTCTTCATTCAAGGTCTTGAAACCATAAATATACCAGCATCGGTGGAGTACTGAGGGGTTAAATGGCCAATTAGTCAAGCAGAAAATTAAGTCTACTTGGATGACAATTTCAAAAAATAATTTCGAAAACAGATCTTAAATAAGATTATGAACAATGACTTCTGTATACTTTCCAATGTTTTACATAATTTAGCCCACACAGTACAAGAAAACAAGGCTCCCTTTTATTATTGCTGTCTATGTTATTATTGTTACTATCGCTTCAATGTAATTATTAATAACAACTACTATTGTACTGTGGATTATATGGACAAGACTAAAGCAATGTCTTTAATGATCACTACCATCTCACCTTTTCTTTTTTTTACTGAAGAAACTTAAACACCACGTAGCTTATATAAATTGTCAACCATGTATAATTAGTAACGTACAAAGACAATGCTCAAATTCCAATTACTCAGACTACAAAGCCTTCTCTCTGAGACCACTGCTTTGCTTTTTTTTGAACATTTTTTTTTTCCCAACCTATGTAGAGGTTGTTTTCCATTGTTCTATACTGTTTTCATCCCCATGGACAGAATATGTGTAATCTTAAAGCATGACTTCTCCAAAACTAAAACTGAGTGGAAAATTAATTCGATTAAATATTAAATTCAGGAAGTAAACCAATAACTTGGCGCTTCAGATGTTTTTTGTGTATTTAGACATATACTGGAAACTTCATATTTTACATTATCTGCCCTCTCTAGTTTCTTTGATTCTTTCGACTCACATATAAAATTTAACACAGAAATGTTTAATTAGTTTTAGCTTGATCAGCAGATAAGTGTTATTTCCCACAGGCAACCAAGAAAATGGTAAGTATTATTGAGATGGTAGGGAAAAGGAGACACAGAAGCAAAAACACTACAAAAAATTCTATCAAAATTTACTTTGGCTTCCTCTTTAAAGTGTTTTGAGTTAATTATGCATTTCTGAAAACTTCGGCCATGATTCCACAGAGGAGGAAAGCCTTTGCCTCACACAGCAGGAAAACATTTAAGAACTGTATTTTTGAAGAGAAATACATAGAAGAAAATAAATTTAGATTCATCATGTACTTTCTGGTTTTGAAAAATTAGATTGTTGGCAAATTAAAATGCCCTGAGGATAAACGTTTAGTTTTTTTTTTTCTCCCAAATTTAGTTAAATCTCTTAACACATAATCAAGAACAACTGGTAATTGTGAGGATAAGATTTGAATACACAAAAGTAAGCTTAAGTCAATCCTGAATTCCTGCCAAATGTTTATTTGGGACTATTACGTATGGATGCAGGGTTTTTTAATTCAAGTTTTCTTTTAATATTTATTGATTCAAAATTCAACTTTTCTATTTCATTTCTGAAGTCTCTTTTATCAATTTACCCCAAATCATATCAGTCCATACATGGAAACTTTATCTTAAAAGGTAGAAACTTCTTTGTAATCTTCCACTGGACTGTATGGCATCTGTGGGCAAATACTATGTATTACCTTGTATCCCCAGTATTCATACTTTGTCTGCAGTACGGTAGGCATTTAATGCATATCGAATTGAATCTAGTTCCATGAAAAGATACTCAAGTTACTGATTCTTAGATTATATTGCCTCTAACATGACATTCCAAATTGTATCACTATTTTCTCCTTCTAGTAAAGTATCTTTATTATTTTTTATAACCTTTACTTTCTAATTGAGGTATAATTGATACATATTATATTACTTTGAGGCATATAACATAATGATTCAATATTTGTATATTTTACAAAATGACCACCACAGTAAGTCTAGTTAACATCTACCGTTACATAACTTTTTTCTTGTGATAAGAACTTTTAAGATCTACTTTCTTAGCTACTTGAAAATAAGCAATACAATGTTATTAACTATAACCACCATGCCATACATTATATCCCCATGACTTATTAATTTTATAACTGGAAGTTTGTATTTTTTGACCCCCTTTATTTATAATGAAATTAAAAAGTAACTTTAACACAGCTAAGGTATCTTCATTGCTTCTCACCACTGTGCAACAGTAATTCATGCTATCAATTACTTATTCAGGGTATATCAAATATCTGTTCAAACTTTTAATTTTCATTTTTTTAGCTTTTACTGGCCTCTTGCCCTTTTTTTTCCTGCACTAATAAGCTCTAGCTTCCCTATTCAAAACACATATTAAAATTGAATTAAAATATACTTAAAAGCAAACAAATGCATATCTTATTTGCATATGGCTATCACCTCAAACTGCTTTGCATTCTTCTTCCTTTTGTATTATCCAACTCATGAGGACCACAGTCTGTAGCTAGAACCTCCATTTATTAACTTTTCCTCTTTCTTTTTCCATTTCACTTACTTCTTTTTAGAGCTATTACCTCAAAAGTCACCAAAAATTTCCCATATACTAAAGTCAATGCCCTGACTGTTTTTGTCAACATTTTTAGTTGCTTTTTAGCATTTGTTAATTTATTATCCTCATTCACCTTAAAACAGTCTCCTCTACTGTATTCTGTAGCAAGTGATAACGATGATGTTCTGTCTTCTGATCATTCTTTCTCTGCTTACTAGTCCTCCTCTATCTCACGCTACACAAATGCAATGATTCCCCCAAGTCCCTTCAAATACTGTTTTCCTTCTCCCATTTTTATGTTTTCACTGTAGAAAAACTCTCATATTGTCAAATTGTTAAATTGTTAACACCATCTGATAATACAAGATTGTCAAATTTATATTAATATTTTGAACATATAAGCTATTTTGAATATTTCTAATTGTCTAAAGGTACTGTCCACCAAAATACCTTACTGGCAAATAAAACTCAATATAGCTAATATCAAATTAATCATTTATCTCTCCAATTTATCACATATCTACTTTTAAATTAATAACACTGTCATTCACTCTAGCACAGATGTGTAATACAATAAATCATTTCCATTTAAACCTAGCAGCTTTTGAATGAATATATACATATATATAAAAATTGTATATATACATATATATAATATAATCTGAGAATTTGATATATAAGAAAAATAAAGAAATTCTGCAATCACACCAATTACTAAAACACATTATTTTTATAAGTTTCTGTTAGAGAATGTACAGTAGAAAAATAATTGCACCACCTAAAAATCATAGTACCCTTATCTGGGTATGCGGTATTTGTCTAACAAAAATAAGATATTTCTCTTCCTCTTGCACTGATTGTGTGGCATTTGTGGACAGTAACATATATAGCATTGAATCTCCAATGTTCTCTTTTGAGAGTTTCTCCCACACCGTAAGAATTGAGACTATCATTTCCTCCACTAGGGAGTTTTCAGAAAACTAGTGAACGGAATGCCATTTGTTTAAACATATGAGTTCTATGGCTGTCATCTTCATATTAAATCAAATTCAAAAGTAAGCTGATTCTCCTGAAACAAATTTTCCAGCTGGTTATAAAAAGACCTGAATGAAGTGCTTCTTAATCTTGACTTGGTATCACCTTGGGAACTTTAAAAAAAAAAATCGTAAAGCCCGGAACAACTCTCCAGACCAGCTACTTCAGAATCTCTGGGGGTTGGACAGAGCCAGCATTTTCATAGCTTCCCAGGTGATTCTATTGAGAGTTTAAGTCAAAAATTCATATTTCAGTAAAACGAGTGTTACAGTTTCTATGTTTTACCTTCCCACTCCTACAATGAGTTGAGAGATATCCACTGTTGTTGTTTTATCTGAAATGGTGAAAAGCCACATTCTCACATACGTGGACTCATACATCAGAGTCTGAAAGATTTTGTGGGGGTCATTTTGCTCTTTGCAGTAGAGAACTTCTCAAACTTGGCACTACTGACAATTTAGACCGTATAATTTTGGATGCCTATGTAACAATCAAAAATGTCTCCAGACACTGAAAATGTCCTCTAGGCAGCAAAATCACTTCTGTGTGACAACCACTGGTATAGAACTATAGAAGGAAATGTCTAAGATAAGAACCAAAGAGGAATTGTGCTGGAATGAGAAAAGGTGGCTAGATAGCGTTTGCTACCAGGCAGAAATGGGGAAATTCTGATTCAGAATAATATTTTATCTGACCTAAGATATCAAGGATATTAAATGTACCACTGAAATAAAAAGAAAAACTCCACCTATTAAACTATGATATAGTATCTATTATTACCTTGACATTGGAATAGTAAAAGAAAACATAAAGCTCAAAAATTGGCAAAATCCTTTACATTAAATAATTTATGTACCACAATTTGCAAGACTGTGGAAACCTTAAAATTTATACATATCACACAGAGATAAAGAGATTTAATAAAATATATGTATATAATATATAACATATATATAACATAATATATAAAATGTAAATAAAATATAAATAAAACATATATACGTATATATATTTAATTATCACATTGCACGAATTGCTTGTAATTTACTTTCACTTAATATTACATTATGATCATTGTGCCATATACAGTGATCATTAATATTTTATTAGAATGTGTCTCAATATATTAAAATAAATAAAGCAGTCTTAAACATTTTCCCCATTATAAGGTCATATTATAAGACTTTCTTAAAATCCTGGCAAGTGTTACATTTCAGAGTTTATATTATTGCAACACTGGAGAGTCAACTTTATAGTTCTTATAGTTAATTTAGAAGGAAAAAAATACCCATATTTGAAATAACTTGCTATAAACATAATAATTAACAACTTGTATTAAATCCTCTAGTTAGTTCTTCTGCAATAAAGAATTTTAGCAATGTCAAATTCTTGTATTCTCTAAATTCTCCACTCATTTCATTACACCACAGATGCGTAAGGGATGGTCCAAAGAAAAGCATACTGTTAATTATGAGAATGCTTTATCCCAAAACCTGAAATGGAAACTTCTACATCTGACTTTGATGTCCCAAGCATTCTATGAGGCCTACATCTTAATCTTGGCCCTTGAAATTTTGCAACTTTATGATCAGAAGAAGAATGGGGGAAGAAAATAAAGAACCTCAGGGAGAGAGCACCAAGATAAAACTTTTTTTTATCAAATACGAGCACAGCATTGGCCCAAATTTCCCACCTTTATATGAGAAGGCCCTCCTCATGTAGAGGAAGCTTTATTCCTAGTTTATCACGCTGGTTGGATGGGAGGAAGCATGGTAAAAGGGGTAAAGTCAAGACAGCATGAACACAAGGTAATTTTATGAAAAGTATTCTTAGGTCACAAAATACAGAATACAATACGGAAACATAAGATTTTAACCTCTTTGATCATTAAAGTAGTATCTCCAGCTATAGTCAGTGATGCTAGGGTCCCCGTTCTTAGAACCATGACTCCTAAGCACAGAATGAGGTAGATGGGAGCCTAGAACATCCCCAGAAACAAAGGGGGATCACACTTCCTAGATAGCAAGAGTGAATGACCTACACATCTGCTTCCACCCCCAATTCCTGAACCTCACCTTCTCTTCCTTCTTCCTGCGTTGCCTAGGATGGAGGCTTTTTCACACTCTCAGAGGCAGTGGGTCAAGGAACTCTTCAAATCTCCACAAAATAGGTAATTTTGTTCTCCCCTTGTAACTCTTAAAAATGGTTTAGCACTTTCCTGAAGGAGAACTCTTTCATGCAGCTATATATAGGAAAAACTAGACTCTCTACTTACACATTTTAAAAATGGAAGTCATATTATTTTCAAATGGTAAAGCATTAAGTAGGATTTCTGAGATCAGAATTAAATTGAGAAAAGGATTTTCCACATTCTTAATGTTTTGTAAAGAGTTTGCTCATTCCACCATACTCTGAAAGACAAGCCTTATATAAAGCTGTCATAATGATTCCAAATTTATCAGGATATGTTTGATTTCTGCAAAATTTTGAACTACTCTGATTCATCATATTTGCTTCTGATGATAGCATTAAGTAACAAAATAGCAATAACTAAGAGAGCACAAGGTTATACAGACATAGGCCCAGTGACCAGATTCAGGGCAAAGGATCCTCATTAAATTATTTAAGTGCAGGCAAAAATTAAATTCACTTACTATAGTCCAATGTGCAAGTACAGAGGAGTTGTTCTTTCTCTATTTCCTACTCTACTTGCCATCATAAAAAAAAGGTATAATATGAAATTTGTGATAAAATATTACTCTTCTGCTATACTATAAACCACTCAGCTGATATTTATATCGCACTTTAAACCTAAGAAGATAATGTGAGTCCATCAGAGTATTACAGTTTTGCTTTCAAATTTGAAAATACACTTTTGACTTATATTATAGCTTCTATTTAGTTGAACTTCTTTATACTGTTAAAGCCAAATGGAATAGTGCTCACAAGCTGTCTTATTCTAATGAGTACCCAGGGGTTGGGTGGTGGGGAGCTTGCTGAAAGGATTTTAGAATTATAAGTTCTTTAGGGCATGGATTTATCTGTATGCTAACCTTTCTGAGACACTATTTCCATTTACATCACTTTATGAATAATGAATAATAATGACAGTGCAAGTTCTATTAAAGATTTTAGTGCCTTGGTAGGTGAATCAAATTACTACTTATAAATTAAAATCACCATTCATACAAGCTGTAACATTCCATACTGGTGCTTCTCTAAAATGTATGAAAGTTTTCTTTCTCCTTGAAAATGTTTTTTCCTCAGTGATACTATAAAACAAAACAGAGGATTTAGAAGTCCATCAGAGTACTATTTTATTTATTCACAATGGAAAATGATGGAAAGATTTAGACATTAGAAAACATAAATTGCAATAGTATTATAGTAATTATCTACTTACTAATTTCTAGTAATATGTCTATTAATAACACATAATTTCATGACCTTAAGTTTCTTTTGAAAGTCTTTATAAATTAAATAATTAAAAGTCATCTGGAGGGACATCTGCTTCCACTATGATGGAAGAACTAGCATTGGGCCAGCACCCTGAGCTAAACAACCGTAACGCTGGACAAAGTATCAAAGAAAACTGTTCTGAGGCAAGAACTGTAAAACTGTGATTCATAAGAGAAGGAAACACACATGAAGAACCCCATTATGAACCAGGTTCTCGAACAGAAGACATTTTAGATCTTTGGTGAAAGACGCTGAAGTTCAAGCTTACCAGGGTGGTGCCAGTGAACAGAGGAGACAGATTAGAGCTGGGGACCAGGACCTTTCTGTTATCCACAGACAACAGAGCAGGAGCTGTGAAGCAGGGGGAGGGGAAGTCAAAAACCAGTTCCTAAGACTATTCCCTGGGAGTCCTTGGTGGAGGACTGCTGAAGCTGACAGAGTAAATGGGACTTACCAGGAAAGGACTGCTACAGAATGAAGAATAAAACAGAGATAATGACGGGGCACCTGGGTGGCACAGCGGTTAAGCATCTGCCTTCGGCTCAGGGCGTGATCCCAGAGTCCTGGGATCGAGCCCCACATCAGGCTCTTCTGCTATGAGCCTGCTTCTTCCTCTCCCACTCCCCCTGCTTGTGTTCCTTCTCTCGCTGGCTGTCTCTATCTCTGTCAAATAAATAAATAAATAATCTTTAAAAAAACCCAAACAAACAGAGATAATGAGGTTCAGATTTAAATGTAGGTTCTGTTAGGGAGAATCTGTGAGGTGGCCAAGGTTCTTTCCTCACCTCTTCAGCTTGGCAGGACGCAATGTCCAAACCAGGCCTCCTTATGCTTATTTTCAGGGATTGCATCCACCCTGCCTTATCCCTTCATATGCTCCCAGTGAAGGCAATAGTATCAGGAAACAGCTAAAGTAGGGCATAGTGACGAAATTATAAACTCTCCTATCTTGGGAAAGAAGAAAGTTTTAAAATCCATGACAGGGGCACCTGGGTGGCTCAGTCGGTTAAGTGTCTGCCTTCAGCTCAGGTCATGGTCTTGGGGTCCCGGGATGGAGCCCTGCATCAGGCTCCCTGCTCATTGGAGAGTGTGCTTCTCCCTTTCTCTCTGCCCCTCTCCCCCGCTCATGCTCTTTCTCTCTCTTGCTCTCTCTCTCTAGTAAATAAAGAAAATCTTAAAAAATAAAATAAAATCCATGATGTAATAGAATGTTAAGAAACAAACAAACAAAAAAGAAACAAGAAAAAGAAAAGCTAATTAAAACCAAAAGAAGTAGAAGGAAAGGTTGTTTTTAAAAGCCAAAATTTAGTTCTTGGAAAAACGCCATAAAATGGTTAAAACTATATAAACACCAATCAAGGCAAAAGAGAAACACACCCAAGCATGTGCACACAATATCAGGAATGAAACAGGGTATCACTATAACTTCCATAGACATTAAAAAGACAAAAAGGAAATACTATGATCAAAATCATGTTAAAATTTTTACCAAAGAAAAGGAAATGAACAAGTCTTTAAAAAACACAACAATGAACAAGTACTTTAAAAATATAACTAAAGTTTAATGGAGAAGAAAGAGAATCTGAATATTCCTATATCCCTAGCAAATATATTAAATGAAATATTTTCCCATAAAGAAAATTCAGTGCCCATACGGTTTCACTAGTGACTTCTACCAAACCTTTTGAGGAAAAAACTATATAAATAGCACACAAAGCCTTTCAGAAAGTAAAAATGAATGAGATTCTATTTAAGTCATTTTACGAAGACAGTATTATCAGGATACCAAAAACTGACAAAGATCTTACATGAGAAAAGAATGCTATTCTTTTTTTTTTATGATTTCTTATTATATTATGTTAGTCGCCATACAGTACATCCCCGGTTTCCGATATAAAGTTCGATGATTCATTAGTTGCGTATAACACCCAGTGCACCATGCAATACGTGCCCTCTTTACTACCCATCACCGGTCTATCCCATTCCCCCACCCAAAAGAATGCTATTCTTTATGAACACAGGCAAAAAATTCTCAACAAATACTCAACAAACATTATCAAAATAATAACAAATCAAATCCAGCACTATTTATAAACACATAAAATATTTTAGCTAGGATTGTAAGCTCAGTCAGTACAATTTAAAATGCTTAATGTCATTTGTCATGAAGCCAAAGCAAATTAAAACCACACTGAGACAATACTACAAACTTACCAGTCTGACTACAATTAAAAATTAAAAGAATTACAGTGCCAAATATTGGCTAGGTTTTGGAAAATTGTAACTTTCATACATGGCTGGTAGAACTCTAAAGATAGTAAAACTGTAGAAAACAGTTTGACACTTTCTTTAGTTAAATATACAGTTACCATATGATGTAACAACTGCACACCCCAGGCATTCACCAAGGAGAAATAAAAACAGATGTCCACAGGAAAACAACAAAACACACACACATACACACAACCCATTCAGACAAATTGTCATGACAACTTTAGTTGTGACAGCCAAAACTGAAAACAGCCCAGTTATCCATCAACAGATGAACGGATAAACAAACTGGAACCCATACCATGGAACGCTGCTCGACAATTTAAAAAATAAAATAAAAAACAGTAAATTGCAATAGCACAAATGGATTCCAAAGTCATTATGCTGAAAGAAGAACCCAAAAACAAAACAGTATATATTGCATGATTTCATTTCCACTGTGACAGAAAACAGATCGTTTACTGTGATTATAGAGAGTACAGGGAAGGGGATGCATCGCAAAATGGTGTGAGGGGACTTTCTGGAATAAGAGACATAATGAGTATCTGGATTTGATTGATGATTACTTAAATGTGTACATTTTGATACTTATTAAACTGTGAAATTAATGTTTGTTCATTATATGGTATGTATACAATATACACGTATTGTTTATGTACATTCAATATTGACTGTGTATGTATATTTTGTTTATTATGTATAAAATATAACTGTTTATGCTGTATGTAAAAGTCATTTTATATCACATGTATTACCTCCAACTCACAATCAGTGCAAGACCTCAAGGCAATCACTTACTTTTTTTTTAAATTTAAATTCAATTAACATATAATACATGATTTGTTTCAGGGGTACAGGTCTGTGAATCACTTACATTTTTTAACAAAATATTAACTTCATTATTTACATGGTTGTTGGCCAAAATATTATCTTTCATTTCAATCAACAACATGGTATGTTCTAGAAGGCCCAACTGATGAGTTGAATTTTACAAATGCTGATAATTACAATTAATTTCCAAAGGCTTGCCTGACACAACCTACTTCATAAGTAATACACAATGTCGTACATTGTATGTAATGACTGTGGTACATGTCCCAACTTCTACAAAGTAATATGTCATCTACTTACAGAAATTCTCTTTTAGAATTATAAATTTAAATTAGGAACTCGATTGTTACTAGAATGCAATGTAAGTAAGCTTCATTATGTATAATCTCACTTGATCTCATACTAGGCAATAAGGGATAATATATTTTAGAGACAAAGGTATATTCTGCTGTTTAATACATTTTCAATAAAAATGTAATTTGTTCTCCATTAGAGTTGAAAATAAGCACACAAATGTCTTTTAATTTACCTTTGCACAACTGCAAAAATGTTTGCTAATTATATCCAAGGTTTTAATCTTTTACTTCAATTTAAGCACTGAAACAAAAAATTAACTTAAGGCTTTCTAGAAAAGAATATTAAACTGTGAAATATAGATGAGTTATAGTTACACATGAGATTTTTACATGGAACCATTTTACTGAGCAATTAATAACAATGCGCACAGAAACAGCAAAGTAGCCACTCTTACAGATGTTTTACTGAAGGCAGACATTTTATTCTTTTTCCTAATTCCAGCAAAACCCACTTTATTTTGACTTGTTACATTTCTAGGTATCTTCAAGCAACAAAACACCCAAGACTCTGATATGGAGTTGATGAATTCTTAAACATAACACAGCTTCTGAACCAATCTAAAGAAAATAAATATATCAATTTACTTGTAGAAACCTAACCTTTACCTAAGATTTTAATCAGAAATAAAATGTATATGAGGAGAAAGAAAACAATAAAAGTACAGTTGACAGCAAGGCCAGCAACCCATTGCTTAATTGAGAAGAAAAAATAGACATATGTCCAGTTTAGTCATCAGACCAAGATCAGTATTATTGTGTCTCTGCAAATGACACACAGACCAATGGAACAGAATAGAAAACCCAGAAATGGACCCTCAGCTCTTTGGGCAACTAATCTTTGACAAAGCAGGAAAAAAACATCCAGTGGAAAAAAAGACAGTCTCTTCAATAAATGGTGCTGGGAAAATTGGACAGCTACATGCAAAAGAATGAAACTTGACCACTCCCTCACACCATACACAAAGATAAACTCCAAATGGATGAAAGACCTCGATGTGAGACAGGAATCCATCAAAATCATAGAGGAGAACATAGGCTTCAACCTCTTTGACATTGGCCACAGCAACTACTTACATGACACATCTCCAAAGGCAAGAGAAACAAAAGAAAAAACGAACTTGTGGGACTTCATCAAGATAAAACGCTTCTGCACAGCCAAAGAAACAGTCAAAAAAACTAAGAGGCAGCCCACGGAATGGGAGAAGATATTTGCAAATGATACTACAGATAAAAGTCTAGTATCTAAGATCTACAAAGAACTTCTCAAACTCAGTACATCAGAAACAAATAATCAAATCAAAAAATGGGCAGAAGATATGAACAGACACTTTTCCAATGAAGTTATAGAAATAGGTAACAGACACATGAAAAAATGTTCAAAATCATTAGCCATCAGGGAAATTCAAATCAAAACCACACTGAGATACCACCTTACGCCAGTTAGAATGGCAAAAATTGACAAGGCAGGAAACAACAAATGTCGGAGAGGATGTGGAGAAAGGGGATCCCTCTTACACTGTTGGTGGAAATGTATTTTGGCACAGCCACTTTGGAAAACGGTGTGGAGGTCTCTTAGAAAGTTAAAAATTGAGCTACCCTATCATCCAGCAATTGCACTACTGGGTATTTACCCCAATGATACAGATGTAGTGAAGAGAAGAGCCATATGCACCCCAATGTTCATAGCAGCATTGTCCACAATAGTTAAATTGTGGAAGGAGCTGAGATGCCCTTCAAGAGATGACTGGATTAAGAAGATGTGGCCCATTTATACAATGGAATATTACTCAGCCATCATAAAGAATGATTACACAACATTTGCAGCAACATGGACAGGACTGGAGGAGATTATGCTAAGTGAAATAAGTCAAGCAGAGAAAGACAATTATCATATGGTTCCACTCATTTATGGAACATAAGAAATAGCAGGAAGATCGGTAGGAGAAGGAAGGGAAGAATGAAGGGGGGGTAAACAGAAGGGGCAATGAACCATGAGAGACTGTGGACTCTGGGAAACAAACTGAGGGCTTCAGAGGGGAGGGGGGTGGGGGAATGGGATAGGCCGGTGATGGGTATTAAGGAGAGTACATATTGCATGGTGCACTGGGTGTTATACGCAAATAATGAATCATGGAACACTATGTTAGAAACTAAGGATATACTGTATGGTGACTACCATAGCAGAATAAAAAATTATTATAAAAAAAAAGAAAGATCACAAAGAAAGAGCAAGTACTAATTCTCAAGTTAACTGTAAAAAGTTAAGAAGCATCAGCTACTCTCTATCATGTGTGTATGTGTGTATGTGTGTGTGTGTGTAACCTGATTTTTAAAAATTAATCTGACATTCTGAATCATGGAACCATTACTGGCAGACATTTTTTAAAATAACACACTCTGTATAACTAAAGTTATATTTCTAATACATAAACAGTGTGGGTTGTTTAATCAGTAATATTGTTCCATTTTATTATAGATTCAAAATAATGAGGGTTAAAACTTCATGAGTAATATTTTTAATTTAAATTATGTATTAGGTGGTAAGGGAGGAGCTTTCAGATATATTATTTTATTTTGCCTTTAATATAATCCTCTGAAGTAGGAGTTATCACCCAGATTTTTTAAATTAATAATTTAACTCCCTTCTGTAAGCCTGCTCCACCTAGGAGTGGTAAAGCCAGGATTCATATGCTTACCTTTTCAATCATAATGCCAATATTCTTTCCAATACACTGGTATGTCTACTGGGGGAAGAAAAAAAAGAAATGATCTTGAAACTGGAATGACTAAAAGTAAAAACATAATTTTTCCTAACATGTTAATATATAGTGACAAACTCACTCACCAGGGGACAACTGGAGCACAAAGAGCATTGTAGAATTATTCAAACTTCTATCACAAACTTGGCTGATGACTCCTTTTATGGAAAATCAAAGAAGTCAAAGAGTGTTCAACCCATTTTACTTCAGATCCAGAAAGTTCTTAATCTAAGGTAAACTTATTAAATTATCTGATAAGATATATAAATTAATCATAAAATACCTTTCAATATGTAGTGACTAACGTGTTACATGTGAACAAATTTAACCCTTTACTGAGCTAATTGCATACAGAACTGTGAACCAGATTATGACATTTTTACATTTATATCTATTTTATTCAATATCATGCAGTCTGTTAGCATACATTTGTACTGAATACATGTGAAATATTAAATAAAAATCCTTATTGTGCAACATGCAGAACATATTTACAATTACATAGCTGAACTTTACAAAAGTTCAGCTATAAAGCATCTACTTGAAGGAATGCGAGTCCCTGGACCTGGCCAGTTTATCAAGAGTCAACCCAAAGACAATTTCTGGGGTCATCCACCTCACAATCCAGTTTGTATCCCCAGTTTGCTTCTCCAAATCATGAGTCAACAAAGTTTGACCCATGGGCCAAATCTAAAGATTGGGAATCTGGTTTTAGTATTGGAGATGTGAAATTAAATGTGGTAATGATCTCATCACCTTTGGAAAATTGGGCATCCACAGCCCATCATATGCAGTGGCTGTCAGACTGTTGAACAAGCAGATTAATTAAAAATACAACTCTAGAAGAGAGTATGCATGAGAGATATTCCTTGTTAATTGAAATTATTTCTTTCATTTTCAGATGATTCATTATAGGTCTTTCTGTTTAGTGGCCAGTCTGGCTGGAAATATTTGAATCTTAAACCAAAAAGAGCAAAAACTTTGAATCATTAAGAGTTTTATGTATGTGTATTTGGTACGTGTGTATTCAACTACTGTGCCTAATCTTTTTTAACATCTGTTACCTGACAATGAGTTATTTAACTTAGTTTTTACTTCACTAAGTATGCAATAAGCCTTTTCATCAAAGCAAAATTTGCTGAGTAAAACAATTCTTCTTTCATGTCTGCATATTCTATTCTAGAATTAAATTTTATCACAATCTTAAAAATAACCTAAGTGATGCATATACACTCACAGAAAATATTCTACAGAATATAAGCAAGTATAGATAATCTCACAGTCATATATGATCTCATACATAATAAAGAGAAACGAAAGCAAGAATTCCAACTATTTTAAATTATATCAAAATTAAGAGACTCTATTTATAATAGGTTTCTACATATAATAATTTAATAAATTTTACTATAAAAAATCTAGTACTGTATCCCTTTTTGTGTATTATGGCTATATGTGTTTTTCCGTGTTGGTATTTGATATTACTAAAGGTATCAAAATAAAAATACAAGGGAAAAGATTAAAATTATTTTCACAAAAAGTTAATGTGAGGCAGACATGATGAAAAATTAAACAGAAGCTACCCATAGGTCTCATATACTTACCTCCATTCTCAATGTCCCTTATTTGTAATATCTTGTGTCTGTGTGATACGTTTGCCATAATTGAAAAACTAACAGATACATAATTATTAACTAAAGCCCATCATTCATATTGGTGTTCACTCTTTGCATTGTATAGATCTATGGGTTTTATCAAATGCATAATAGCATATATCCACCACTGCGGTATCATACAGAGTATTTTCACTGCCATAAAAATTTCCCATGTTCCACATATTCAACTCTCTTCCCTCTCTCTGGACTACCTTTTCAAGAATTATCCAAGCAATTTAGTCATATGGTGGACACAGTAGAAAAATAAAAGTCTATTCAGAAAGAAGAAATCGGAAATGGATGCTGAACCAAAAATCATTATTGTCCGCTATATGAGGAATGGAAGTCTGAGTGAGGTAGTGTCTATGTTACTATATTACCTACTGGGAGTCAACAGATGTTCAGAAAAAGCTTAAGTAAACACCTGCATACAAACACAAACACATACCAAACTCTTCACTTGATTTATTGTTTGTGCTCTTTTTGGTTTAAGATTCAAATATTTCTAGCCAAGATGGCATTACTCAGAAAGAGTCTTCAGTATGGACATTCTACAACTGCTTAAGTATGAGCAGGTTAAGGCATAACATTACTTTAACTCCAGAAAAGAGAGGCCCATGATACTAGTCATTAAGTGAACATTTCCTGCATTTTTTCTCAATGTTTTATTTTACATTTCTTCAAAAGTGTGCATTTCCTAAAAATTAACATTAAATTATAGCTATATACACTAAATGCAATTTCAGATTATGTAAACTTTAAAATGTATACCAATTAGAAATTGTTTTAGTTATTATAAAGCTTATTGTGCTTTACTGAAAAGCAGTTAAAAATATCAGCAAAACCTAAGGCACAGTGCTTAATTCTAAACATGAGATAAACTCATTCAGTTTTTTGAAATGCAGAGCCCTCTGTGTATTGGTGGATTTTTCTATTGCTCTGATTTAGAGAATTGATTCATTTGAATTACCTTCTGTTTTCATGTAAATACTATGTACATTTATCTCTCTTTACCACTTTGTTTTTTCCTTCCTAGGTGAGTCATTGATTATCTGAATTGCCTAGGAAGCCATAGTCATAACAAAAATAATTAAAAGTGAGTAAGGAAACAGATACCAGAATCCGTTCTCTTTTGCTTTGTTATCTTTATGCGTGGCATTTTACTTACAAAGCAAACAGATGCATAGGTGTGATGGAAATACCAACTCTGAATGAAAAAATATCATCAGTACCCCAAATAGTTCCACAGAACACCAACAGGTTTTTTAGACTTCAGGATTTTTGAAGAGATTAAGATTGAGCCAGAGTTTTACTGTGTCTTTCTGAGTTCCTACTTATTTTATGATTTCAGAAGGTAGGACCTCCAAGATGAGACTGAAAGGATTATGCCTAGAATCAAGAAGGAATTGAGACCTCTGGAGTTTTCCCAAAAGGGATAAACTGAAGATCCATTAATAAGCACAGGAATAACTATGCCTGGAACTGAAGGATGGAATGTCCAATCAAAGTGCCATTACTTTATATTTTACAGAAAATCTGGATGAGGTTTGAAACATGTCAATACCTAATGAAGAATAGAGAAGATGTTAAAAATCCCCTTTGTTCTTATAACCTAGAGGTTTCATTAACCTCTGCAATTAGACTAGGTATCCTTCTAGAATATGATTTGAGATAACCTGATGTGGTAGAGATTACCAGTGCTAACTGTGTATAAGGCTCTTCTCCCTGTCTAGGCACATGGGATAATCATACTTCCCCACCCTTCTTGAAGTTAGGTTGATATTACTAATTCTGGTCAATGAACTCTGAGTAGAAATAAATGTAACTTTCACTTCTGAATTAAAGCATTTAAGGGGCACCTGGGTGGCTTAGTCAGTTAAGCAGCTGCCTTCAGCTCAGGTCATGATCTCAGGGTCTTGGGATCAAGTCCCACATCAGGCACACACTCTCTCTCTCAAATACATAAAATCTTTTAAAAAAATGAAGCATTTAATTGGTAATACCAGGTTTTCTAGCACTCTCTTTCTTTGACACTGTGATAGCAAAGCACATGAGATTCATATTCTATAGGATCAGAGTATCACTGAGCCACTACACAGAGGATAGCTTATATGTAACATTACCCACTTTTTTATTTAAGTAGGTTCCATGCCCTGCATGAAGCCCAACATGGGGCTTGAACTCACAACCCAGAGATCAAGACCTGAGCTGAGATCAAGAGTCGGACACTTAGCCAACTGAGCCACTCAGGTGTCCCACATTACCCTATTTTTAAGATACATTTGATTTTATATGAAATGAGTTTTCTTGTTTTTAGCAAGTAAGATTTCTGCTCGCTAATGCAGCATAACCCAACTAATCCTCATGAGATACTAGTCCACCCACAATAACATCCACCTTTAAAATCAAATTGTTTGCATAAACACCCGATGCTTCTAGATGGCAGCAAGGTGCTGAGAACTGGAGGGAGGCTGGTATATGCGTGGCTTTATTGTCAGTGAATGTCAGACACTTTAAAGTCCTGGGGTTTGTGACCTCTTAGCTGAGTAAGATGGTAGACTCCAAAAATAAAAAATAAAAAAATAAGACCTCTTTAAAATATAAAAACTATGAGAAATTTCAACGCACTATACTATTGTCAGTCAATGATGCTTAAAAAAATTAATTTTCCTTATCATATTTTTAGGAAAAATAGAAATGATAGAAGGAAAACCTCATATCCCTGATGCTCTAAACAGCATATTTCTGGCCTTTACAGATGGCTGCATTAAATATTACACAAACTAAGCAACCAATCAAGAAAAAGTATTATTTCTACAGAAATAACATTTGACATGTAATATAGTTTATGTAAAATCATGTATGCATTTGCATAAATAAGAGTAAATAATTTAAAAATAAGAGTAAAGAATGCTTTTGATTTAATGTTAAGTAAAAAAAAATAAAAGCAAAACATATATATTGGCATAAATTTAATACATGTATACATAGAGGCCATGACTAGAAGGTGTCGTAAAATAAATAATATATATCTAAAATATATATTGTTCTGATAAGTGAGAGTATGTGAATACATAAATATTATATAAAATTATTTATTTTAAAATTTATTTAATAAATAATAAACACTACATAAGTAAAAATCACTGGAAATTGCTATGTAACGCTTATATTATTTAAGACTTATGAATGATATTTAGGGACATAAGAAAGTGCACATAAGGAGTTATTATTCCTTAGAATGTTTACTTTCTCTTTAGAAAAGTCTTTCTAGAATGAATTTTGATGTCAAGGAATAAGTGAAATCATACATTTACACATGAAGATTTTAAAATACAGTTTCAGTGGACTAATTGCTTCTTTCAATTTCATTATTTAAAATCTGACTTGCTCATACACATACTGGGTGTTTAATCACATTGCTGTTAGAGTCTCTTTGATTTGTAAGTTCCTTAACAGCAAATCTCTGATTTTAATATCCCTTACCAAGTCCAGCACAGAATTTTGCAATAATATAACTTAATAAATCACATCAGATGACTGAATTGATTGAATTTTATTTAACAAATGTCTTCCTCTGGCTTATATTAATAATCAGAAATTTGATTTCACATAACATTTTTTTTTAGGAGTTTTGTCCTCAACTTGAAGTTGGCATTAGAATACAGAAATACTCACTTAGGTTATGTTTATATATATTAGGTTTTGTTTATGTATATTGATACAATAAAGCCCTAAGCATATTTAAAGACATTTATTATGGGTACATAAAATATGAAAAGCAATTCATTATAGGACTGTGTATGTTTAACTTAATTTAAACCTTTTCCACTATTTAAAATTTTCTTTATTAGTTATGTAAAACATGTATCAAGTAGAACTTTAAACTAGTCATCTACTGTTTGCTGAACATAAATATATTCATATTCCATAAATATATTTATTTATCCATAAAGATAAATTATCAAAACTGCCTTTAAGAAGGCATACAGGAAATTGTAATGAGAGGAATATTCTGCATATTAGAAACATAGGGGATGACTGGCCTAAGATTTGGGATGAAAAGAAAGCTGGAATTAATTGACATTAAGTACCCCTAAATCTTAAAATGAGGAGGAGTTAACAAAAAGGTTCAAAAACGGAAAACTGCAGTTTGAGGAGCATATGATGGAAGAAGTGCTTCTGTAGGCAAACAAGAAGGGCCAGCAACAGAACAGGAGGAAAATCAGGGAGAAAAAATATCAAAGAAGTTAACATGTTTATATTTGTAAACCTGCTTCTCCCCGCAAATCTTACTCTAAAAGCCATACAATTGATTTCCCATTTGACAATTACTCTACCCTCAATTTTTATCTCAGGTTATGACAGCTCATTGTTCCAGACATCCAGCCTAAGGATCTTGGCAGTATCCTTGATGTCTTTTTTCTTTCTCACCCTATGTCTATTCTTTTAGGAAAACTCATGGATTAATTTTCCAATTATGTTTAGAATTGGACTCTCTGTCAACTCTTTCACAGCCATCACCATGGTCTCACTACCATTATCCCCTGACTGGATTGCTGTAATAGACTGCTAATTGGTCTTATTTCTATGCCTGGCCACTGATAGTTTATTCTCTTGGGGGAAAAGAAGCTCCCCATTTGAATAAAAGTAAAAACTGATGACTTTAAAATGACTTATAGGAGCACCTGGGTGGCTCAATCAGTTAAACGTCTGCCTTTGGCTCAGGTCATGATCCCAGGGTCTTGGGACTGAGCCCCACATCAGGCTCCCTGCTCAGTGGCGAGCCTGCTTCTCCCTCTCTCCTCTGCCTGCTGCTCTGCCTACTTGTGCTCTCTCTCTCTGTGTCAAATAAATAAATAAAATCTTTCAAAAATAAATAAATAAAATGGCTTATGAAGCCCTTCATGATCTAGTTTTCTATTTACCTACCCTCTCTAGTCTTTCTTGAACTATTGTCTACCTGCTTACTCTACTCCAGCCACCTCTGACTCCTTGATAGTCCCCATGCACCAGCTGTGCTCCATCCAGCCTTAGGGCCTTTGCACTAGGGACCCCGCTCAGGCTGAAACACTCAGCAGATTTTACAGCTGACTTCCTCACCTTAATTATTTGCTCGATTACCACTTTTCGATGAGGCCTATTCTGGTCACATTTTTTAATACTAAGTACTCCATGCCCTCAGTACTTCCGCTCTTGCACATCTTGCTTTACTTGTCCTTTTTTAGCAATAATTTAATAATATGTATCAATTCTTATCTTTTTTCTATTTTATAAACTCCAAAAAGGCAGAGGCATCATTTTTATATTTATTGATATATTCCAGGTGCCTAGAATACAACCAAAAACATAGCAAGGGTGTAATATCTACTTCCTGACTAGATTAAACACAGGAATAGAAGTTGCAAGGAAGATGTGGTTGGCAAACTGCCAAAATCTACTGAGAAATCAAGTAAAATCTAGATTGGTTTCTGAATCAGCCATCATTCCTTACAAAAAGAAAACAAAGACAATGAAGATGTTGAAAAAGACGAAGAAGGAGAAGTTGAAGAAGGAGAAGAAGAGGGAGAAGGAGAAGAAGCTGGAGGTTCTCTGTGTTGTAAGAAATAGGATACAGGACTCAGAGGCTCACGCAAATACTAAGAAGCCTTAAGGGGGAATGAACCATGAGTATGGACTCTGGGAAACAAACTGAGGTTTTCAGAGGGGATGGGGGTGGGGGGACAGGCTAGCCTGGTGATGGGTATTCAGGAGGGCACATATTGCATGGAGCACTGGGTGTTATATGCAAACAATGAATCATGGGACACTACATCAAAAACTAATGATGTACTGTATGGTGACTAACAATATAATAAAAAATTAAAAAAAAAAAAAGAATCCTTAAAAAAAATATTCAGTAAGTCTGAGTATAGGAATCGTGATGCCTGGAGCACCACACTGATTTTCTGGAAGATTCTCTGAAGCCTGTAACAAACCTCACAAACTGCCTGCCAAGGCCCAAGAACTTGCCCTAATTTGCCTCCTGATAAATCTCTTCTGCCTTTCAAATCTCAAATGAATGTGTTTCATTCGTGAAATACATATAAAACCCTACTGGAAAGTGAGTCTAGAAAATCTAATTTCAGAGCTTTCAGCTTCTGTTGTTCTGGAAGGAGCCACAACCACTGAGAGAACCACGTTAAAGATAAGCACATAAAAGTGTTTTGAGGACATTTAAGAAAAAAGTATGAGATTAAGAACATAGCAGAAGATGTCCGTTACACAGGTTGAAAGATCCTTCTTTTGCTGACTTAAGAACTAGAAAGACAACAGTGTAAGTCGATACATTTAGGTGCAGATCATTAATTATAAAAAAACAAAACAAAGCAAAACAAAACCCAACTTTTTTCTTAGAAAGCTACTTCTTTTCTTTAAATGAATAAGAAAATGATTACTCCGAGCAATGAGAAAGAGAATGAAGTTCCAAACTGTCAGATTATATCCTGAGGCACTAGTGCTTAAGGGGCCATGAATAATTCCTTGACATTAAGTCACAATCATTAGTTACTGAATGAATATATTGGATACGGAAGGCTCAGGGAAATACTAGAATATTTTTTAAATTTATTTGGTTAATCAGTTTTATTTGCTGAATCAAATGCACTGTAAATTTATTTAACTACAGATGTTTTCTTTTCCCACCACCTATATCTCATCTTACAAGTTAGTTCTCCACAAAACACATATTGAGAAACATTGTCCCAAACATACAAGTTCTAAAATACTTAATGAATGAATATAGAATTGTTATGAGTTCCATAATGAAATCTATGGACTTTTATTGTATTCTCCAATACCTGGCGGATATATATAGTTGATAATAAAATTTACATATTTTTAGAGGTTCCTTACTTAGTGGGAATTTTAATTTGGGGATGATATAAATTTATATTCCAAATCAAATGAAGCCGCCATATTTCCATTTGCTCTTTCTTACTTCTGTTATTGCCTTGATATCCCTGAAACTGTCCATGAACATATGAGACTTTCACCTCAGCTTCTATTCCCATGGCCATAGCTAACCTCTCATTCCTGCAAGAAAAATGTCTTTGCTCCCAGATAATTTTTGTTTGTGATTTTCCATTGTAAATTCTGAATGAGGTCAGTAGTGGGAATAATACTGAATGCTAATTGGAAGTTTTGACACCAGACGGGTGAATTTTGTCAAGCAAAGATTCTAACAAGTCTTTTTCTGTTTTCAGCAGCAGTATAATTTTCTCCCCACCTGACTAATTGTGCTGCTCTTACCTCTTCACCCCTGGTAGAATCAACAGCCTTAGGAGTGTGCAACACTCCCCTGCTCCTCCATCTGTCATTTTCACCATTCAGTCAAAATGAGCCAAATCATTTTCTCTCTCCTGTTTTAGAACTGACACAACAGTAAAAACAGAGAGGGTGGGAATGATGAGAAACTATCATCATTTTATATCTATATGCAAGATTTCAGCAAAGGTAAACTGGTCTGGAACAAATATCTGAACACAGCAAAATATAACTGATAAAAGTCTAACACAAATATGTATCTTCAAATAAGACAGGAAAGACTTAAGAAGTATAAATAAGACATAGAAGTGTCTGATATACTCAATTTTCCATTTTACCCCGTAGACCTTTCAGTAAGTATAAAAGAAAAGATTGTTCCTCAGTTCTTGTTCAGCACCCTATGAAGCCAATTGGTAGGGCGTTTTTATCTTTCAGAAAGGACTTTGTAAGGGTGTGAGCACTGGAAAGCATAAAAAAGAAACAGCTGAAAGAACTGCAATGTAGAGATGTGCTTGATTAAAAGAACAAGCACCATAATTCTTTGAAATTCTAGTAAATTCAAGGGAAACTTGAATAATACAACTGAAAAAAATAATTACAAAAATGGCAAAAAGTCCAAGTTAAATATTCCGAAAAGTAATGATTTCAAATAACCTCTTTTTATTTTGCATGACTTATTTGGAAAATCATCTTCATCATCCTATATTTTTCAATATACCTATGAAATGACCCAATAATTGTTATCTCGTGATGTATTTTTGAAATGTAAATGTGCATGTGATTTATACTATAAAAAGATAAATTAAACTTTTAAAAATTTTTGTCCTATTAAATGTTATTTAGAATAGGAATGACAATGCTCCTTCATAGGCTGTCTGTGAAAATCTCCTACAAACCTTTTTATACTCTTGCCCTGTTTAATATTCTTGAAATATTTTTAAGTGAATATATAGTGACTACAATGAATAATTTTATAGTCCCATGCATGTTTTATATATTATGTGAGAGCACATGAATTGTTATTTAAATACTTGATATTTCTGCTAATTTGTTAAGGCTTTATTTATAAAGGTCTCTTAAAATCTTAACATATCCCAAATGCTTTTTTTTTTTTTTTTTTTAACGATCTAACTCCGACTAGTTTTGTCGGCTTTACTTAATGTTTCCATATTATACTCTTTGGAGGAAATTCACAGCCCACATTTAAGGAGTAAAGAGCCATGCTCAACTTCTGCAAGAGCAGAGTATTTACATAATTATTTGGAATTCTTTTATATAGGACATATGTCTCTTCCTCCCCATCTATATATTGATCCAATTATACATTTACGTCCACATGGATATATTTTTTATATTGGGCTAAAATATAATACTACTTTATTTACATTCTTGCTTAAATTGTTCCAGCCTTGGCCTTGAGCTCTTTCAGTTGGCTTTGTGTCCCTTTCACATACCCCCACTGTTGTGGGTCCATTTGTTTGTTTAACTTCCTCGAGCACATTTTTACTTCTAGCACTACAACAAGTTCCAGGTTTATCTTGTATATTCTCTGACCAGCCTTACAAATCCTTGATTTTTCCAAGGATCCCTAGTTCTTTTTATTGTAGAGTGTTACTAAAACCAAGCTGGGGCTGCAAGGTTTGCTTGTTGCTGTGGAATGTCATTGCTTCTGAGTCTCTCAGCTGACAAAGCAATGAAGTACAAACGTGTACACTGATTAATGAGAGTATAGATACATACATATATATTTCTTTTTTATACATACATATATCTATATGCAACCATCTCTATCCATATTAAACTAAACATGAGTTTATACTTTCGTTTCAAAATCTAATCCATTGCCCCACGGCCCATCTAACTTCAACCGCTTGCTTATCTCTAACATTCCGCTCTAATACTAAGAAGCCTGACTCTCACCATTTGGCATGTATTTGCTTAATTGCTCAATTCCAGAGCTGTTAACCCATTTGGTAAAACAGTTTCAGAACTGTTAATCCATATTTCTGTGGAAAACACCTTATCAAGCAGAACACAGTACTCATGAACAGTTCCCTTTTCCATTAGTCTTTCAGACTCCACATTCATTTCCAAAGTTATTTAGATTAGTAACCTATGGTGTGGGTATATCATGTATTTGCAATACCATTAGAATATCTTTTCAAAACATACATCCTATCCTAGAGTCCCCCAACTTTCTACATAAGTAAATTTGCACAAATTAAGGTTTACTCTTTGGTTCTGTGAGATTTGACAAATGCATAGAGTCATTGATCCTCCATTGTAGTATCATACAGAATAGCTCTCTAATCTGAAAATACTCTGTGCTTCCCCTATTGAAATCATCTTTCCCAAACCCCTGGTAACCACTGATCTTTAGTTTAACATCTCAGTAGTTTTGTCTTCTTCAGAATGTTATAGAAATGGAATCGTACAGTATGTACCCTTTTGAGACTAGTTTCTTTCATTTAGCAATATGCATTTAAGATTCAACCAGAACTTGACTGCTTTTATTTTTTCCTATCACTGAATAGTATTGAAATGTATCAAGTCTTAGGTTGTCAATCCACCTATTAAAGAACATCTTATTTCTTTCCATCTTTTGGGGTTTGGAATAAAGCTGCAATGAACATTCATGTACATGATTCTGTGTAAACATAAGTTTACTAGTCATTGGGTGAAAATCAGTACAGCTATTATTACTGGATCATATAGTAAGATTCCGTTTAACTCTGTAAGAACGTAGTATAATAGGCTTATAAAATAAAATGCCTATACCATTTTCATTCCCATCAGCCACGAAGAAGAGTTTCTATTGTTTTGCGTCCAAACCAGCAATTGATACTGACAAGTCTATGGATTTTCCAATTCTAATATTTCTTCAGTGGTATCTCATTATTGATGAACCTAAGGAAAGTAATTTATATTCAGTTTTCTTAGAATTTTCTTGTTGGAAGGATGAGAGTGACAACTTCCAAGCTCTTTACATGTCAGAGTTAAAACCAGAAGTCCAAACAAAGGCACTTGTGATGATTCCTGTTTGCTGCCATCTGGCCAGGCATTTCCTGTAGTCAGAATGGCACTTTTACACCCTTAGAAGAAAGAAGTACAGAGTGTCTCACTCATTTTAGTCCAGCAGCAATTCCTCAACAACAGGACTTCCTTGACACCTGTACTGGCAGTTCTGTATGAGTTGCTGCTGACTCTAGAAAGTGGTGTGGCCTTTATTGTACTGAAGCTACACAAGCGTGTACCAGCAATATCAGAACTTAAAAAGATTTCCTCTACTACTCTCTTAGAACTACCTCCAACTTCTTTCTTCAGCGAGCTTTAGCCATCTGCCCCACCACCTCCCCTTACCTTAAACAAGTGCACAGCATTTGAATAGTGTCTATCACCCCTGCAGAGTTTCTCATATTTTTAGTTAGCAATTTTTCAATAAAATAACTGAGTTTCCACAGACAACATCATGTGATGCATATGTATGTGCATGTTTGTGGGTTTTTTAAATAAATTAAATGATAATTCAGATTGGCTAGGCATGTATTCCAAGGGAAGTCAACTATTATTTAATCGGAAAGCCCAAACTCCAGATATAATTCATACAAATATTTAAGCTACTTTAATCTCTGATCAAGACCAGAAATGCTGCTAATTAGCATGATGAAGGTCTCAGAGAGGTTTTCATTGGTGAAATTAATGGTTGATTAATAATCACTGTAAACAATTATGAGTTCCCATTCGCAAAATTAAAAGTATTTAAATTATGGGAATTGGCTAAAATATTTTAGACACTCTGGATAGGCAACAATATGTATAACCTAGATCTTTAGGAAGGGCACCTGTGCTTAATCCCTAAATGACCTCTAGTCCAGTTACTGGTATGGAGCATTTCCTGTCACCCCATGTTGACCACAGGCATAAGCGAAATCTGTGTCTGAAAATGAATCTACAGTGAACCCTTCTTGCAGCTCGGTGATTGAAGTATCTTAAGGAACAGCAAACTAGGACCTACTCAGGCTTTGTAGAACAAGTTTTATGAAATTTCTATGTATGTGTGCAGACTTACACATAAATATTTGTTGGATAAATGTGATGACAGCAAAATCTATTCTGTAATTCTTGTTCGTTATAAACTGTGAGCAAGGCAGTATAGGAGATAACTAAATCTGTTTCAATCTTAACCAGCAGATATGATTATTTTCCAAAAGAAACGAAGAACCAAATTACAACCAAATACAACCAAATTAACTGAGGTTGATGTGCAATACTTATTTCCTGAAATTTATATTCATCTTTAAATCTATAGCTCCCCAGGACTGATTTTAAGGAAAGGGACCAGAAGACTGGAGATAGTTTTCTATGTTTGCAAGACCTGGAAGCACTGTTATTTCTCTGCAATATAAAACTACATATTTTTAGTTTAGTATAGTGTTACATGCTTTCTGCCAGACCAAGTTACATATTTAAGGGACTTGGCTTGAATATTCTGCTAAGTGAAGCATTTGATTTTAGATTATTATTTAGCTAACACTAGAATTTATTATCAGCAGTATGTTACACTAAGTTTGTTCTATTTTCAGTGGGATTTTTCTTGCCTATACTTTGAATTTTTAGTTTATATAATATCCTTCTTAAAATATTACTTATTAAAATTGCATGTACTGTATGCTACAGAGAAATATTTCCCTCTTCATTTCTAGAACTAAATCTTGTAAGCACTCTACTTTTCTCTACTTATGAATATTCAAATAGTTATGCAGCCTCTTCAGGAATATTTTCTAGTTTTCACATGTACATTGCATTAGAATTTATCTTAAAATACACAATTATTTCTCTTTATACCATATCTAAGATAATTGAGTGAAAACAGGAACTGAAGATAATTAATTATAATGACTCTACTTATAAATTCTTGCATTTAACGGCATGCTATTGGCATGGAAAATAAGTAGTGGAAGAAACTGAAAATGTACTTATGCTGTGTAGATACTGCACCGTCCATCTAAAAATAGTGGACCCAGTGCTTTCACGCTAAGATTATTTTTGTCTGATGATAAGTTACCTCCTTGTTTTCACAAACCATGCAATAAGCAATTGATCTTGGAAGATCAATAAATTCTATAATTGATTTAAACAATACTGCTATGTCGAGAGGTTTCAAAATCCATCAAGAACTTTTCCCAAATTATTTTAATTTTTTAGGCTAAAACAGTGTTGGGATTGATGTGGTTTTATTTTAGTGACTCTGCATAAATCCTACAATAAATGAGTGAATTGCAACATCCGAATCTTTATTGCTATTTTCAAATAAATTCATGTCTTCAAAGACTGGGCCTGAAAATGTTAAACTACAATGAATAAAACATAACCAACACACCAAAGACCCCCTTGTGCACCCTCACAGCAACCATCTACTCCAAGGATATGACTGTCATAACCTTAACCTTACAAACATATTTTACCTGTATCTCACATTATTAATGGAAACGTGACCTGTATTTTTATATGCCCTTTCCCAGGCAAAATTACATTTGAGAGATTTATCATTATACACATAGTTCATTCTCAATACTGTATAATATTCTATTATATGAATATACTACATCTATTTACTGGTTGATGAATACTTGGATTATTTCAAGGTTAATCCCGTTTATCTAATCCCCCTAACTCTCATCCATCTCCCCTCTGGCAACCACCAGTCTGTTCAATGTATTAAGAATCTGGTTTTTTGTCTCTTTTCTCTTTGTTCATTTGTTTTGTTTCTTAAATTCCATACATGAGTGAAATCATATGGCATCTGTCTTTCACTGACTGACTTATTTCACATAGCATTATATCCTCTACACACATCCATGTTTTGCAAATGGTAAGATCTCATCCTTTTTTTCATGGCTTAGTAATATTCCATATATATATATATATATATATATATATATATATCTCACCTCTTCTGTATCCATTCATCTATTGATGGACACTTGGGTTGCTTTTGTAAAAGTGCTGCAATAAACACAGAAATGCATACATCTTTTTGAATTGGTGTCTTCATTTTCTTTGGGTAAATAGCCAATAAGTAGTAGAATTACTGGATCACACAATAATCCTATGATTGGTTTTTTGAGGAATCTCCATTCTGTTTTCCACAACGGTTGCCCCAATTTGCATTTCCACCAACATTACATGAGAATTGCTTTTTCTCTGCATCTCCACCAACACTTGTCATTTCTTGTCTTATTTATTTTAGCCATTCTGACAGGTGTAAGATGATATCTCACTGTAGTTTTGTTTTTTGTTTTTGTTTTTTTAATGATGCTAATGCACTGCAATTTTTTTTTTTTAAGATTTATTCATTTGACAGAGAGACAGCCAGCGAGAGAGGGAACACAAGCAGGAGGAGTGGGAGAGGAAGAAGCAGGCTCCCAAGGGTGGAGCCCGATGTGGGGCTCGATCCCAGAACGCTGGGATCACGCCCTGAGCCGAAGGCAGACGCTTAAAGACTGAGCCACCCAGGCGCCCCTTCACTATAGTTTTGACTTGCATTTCAACTAGTACATTCTTGACGATTCCTCCCTTCTTTTCAAAGAGATAGAAAACAGAAATATTTTCTGCTTTTTGTCCCTAATGTAATAAATACTATTGAAGAACACAGTATTTTCCTTAACGAAACATAAATTAGGGGTGCGTAGGCAGCTCAGTTGATTAAGCATCTGACTCTTGATTTCAACACAGGTCATGTTCTCAGGGTTATGAGACTGAGCCCTGCTTCTGGCTCTGTACTCAGTGGAGAGTCTGCTTGGGATTCTCTCTCTCCCTTTCCCTCAGCCCCTTCCCCCTGCCCTCTTTCTCTCTCTCTCTCTCTCAAATAAATACATAAATCTTTTTAAAAAATTAGTCATGTTTAAATTAAACATGAGGTAAGTTAAACACAAATTTTCCAAATGGAAACCATTTATTCTTAATATTTTTGGAGACATTTTACTTCCGCCTATCTCCTTTAATTATCATATGTACATTTTTAAATATATGTACTGTATCCCACTCACTTCCAGAATCCTTTATCTTTCTTTCTTTCTTTTTTGAATTCTGTATTACTATGTCTGAACTCATTTTTGTTTTGAAATGAGTAAAAATACATTTTTTAAAAAGGGCAATTCTACCATTACCATTTCATTGCCTAAGGTATGAAAGCTATATAAGTGCTCGTAAAATTCTGTAAAGAAATGAAGACTTTCCTGTAAATCAATTCTAAGGTCAGCTCTCTTATCCTTGATGACTGAAAATACACTTGGCCTTGAGATCCTTGCAAGCAGAGGAGTTGGTAATTTTCCATACTTGTTGCCTGATGATACATTTTAGTTTAGAACTTCTTTCATCATTCCAAAAAACATCAAATCCTACATTTCAATTTCTTAATAAGTTTTATTTTTTCTATTTTCTTTCTTTCCAATATATATTGCTATTCTCCATATATATTTTAGAATATTGCTTAAGCACTGATTTACAAAGAACTTAATGTTTTACCAAATAGCTTTAAATAATTTAACAAATAATTTCATAATGAAACTATAGTACACTGATGAACAGTTGAACAACTTGGGTATTCTCTTTGTCTATTTTGAAAAATACTAAATTCAAGGAAATTTTATTACTTCATTTTAAGTTAGTAATTTTTAAAATGTATAACTAAGCTGGTATTAAGTATTAATATTGGGAGATTCCCCTTTACATACAGTATCATTTCCCCAAGTAGGATGAGTTACTTCCTTACCAACTGCTTTTACATAACATCAGTAACATGGCTAAGAGCCCCTATCTGGTTTTTGCTCTGCTACTTCATGCTTCTTGATCTTTAGAAAAGCTACTTAACCTTCAGTTCCATTTCCATTTCATTACTTACATCAGAATCAAGAACTCTTATTTTCCAGATTGGTTCATAAGTTTTTTCACCATAAGATTCTGAGAGTTTTATATGGTAGCAATCAATATGGCTGTCATTCTTTGCTCCAAAAAAGGACTAACCAACAACTCCGAAGCCTTCCTGAGTTAACAAATTTTAATAAAGAATTACCTCTAAAATTTTAATTTCTTAAATTCAGAAGATAGTCCTGAATCTAATAAAGTGTTCACTTATACAATGCTTTCAAAAATCAAAATCATAAGAGTTGGAGACTGTAGTTGAGGGAACTCTCCAAAACTCATACGTTGAAACCCCAACACACCGATGTGACAGTATTAGGAGGTGGAGCTTGTGAGAGGTAATTAGCATGGGATGAGGTCACAGGATGAGCCCTCATGAATGGGATTAGTGCCCTCAGAAGAGTCACAGGAAAGCTTGCTTTCCCTCCCTGCTCCCTGCCATGTGAGGCTACAATGAAAAGTCAGCAGTCTACAACCCAGAAGAGGGTCCATCAGAACTTGACCAGACTAGCACTTTGATCTCAGACTTCTAGCCGCTAGAACTGTGAGCAATATATTTCTATTATGTCTAAACCACCCACTCTATGCTATTCTGGTACAGCATTTTGAACTAAAAAAATAGTGTATTTTTCTCCCACAGTTGTATATAGATATTGTGCTTGATACTACTTTTCCCACATTTTTACCTTAGGAATAAGGCTAAATCTTTATACAATCTAGGTTTCTTGTGATTTTCCCAACCTTTATCCTCCCTGGATTTGCTAGATACTGAGATACTTATTGATTTTTCAAACACTAAACTTGATTCTTCTAGTTTTTCTCTGAATTTCATCATATTAGTGATCGTGATTTAATTTTATCTCACAATACTACCACTAATATTTATACCATGAATAAAAAATGCTATAGGTAATATGGGAATTACATTTGAACAAGAAAAAAGGATATTCATTCATCTCAGGTACATAGCAGCATTCCCAGACCCAGCTCCCAGAGGGAGTAAAAACCCACCTTTAATAAGAATATTTTCTTGACAATACAATTTATCCCTATTTATTAACAGAATTTCTGTCACTGGAAAAAATTTATTTTCTGTATTTGTCCTGTGACAAGTTAGTAACATCAATGCATCTCTGGAAGCTTGGAATTTAACATTTTAAAGGTATTTTTATCTTTTAGATCCTCAGAGATTTATGTTCTTTCAATTGAGAGATACAAAATAGGAAACAAATGCTGGAAATCTGTGAATCTAACTTATTTGCTTCATCTTTTTCATTTATTATTATTATTAATATAATTGGTGAAATAATGCAGTCTAAACATTGATAAGCTTTTTTCTTAACAAATGGTAAGAAACTAGTATGACCTATTCCCATCATGAGGAAAAAAATTCTTTATGCGGGGTCAAATAATCTAAATGTCATTAGAGGTCAATACTGCAATTGCAGCTGGCACCTAAAGAGGATGGAGAATCTGGAATGGAGAAAATCAGAAATAATTTGGCAAAGGAACTTAAAGAACAAAAGAAATTGTGGTTGAGAATAGTTAGCTAAAGCCTCCAGGCTATATTAATCCAGACTAGTATGGTGAAGAGAGCCAGAATTCTGACCCAGAGCATCTAGCTTTAAACCAACTCTGACACTTCCATTCCGGGTGATAGCAATGAGCAAGACAGCTTGGTAATCAAAACCCTTTGAGATATTTCAGCTTTGTGTCAATGAGTGTCATTTGGAGGTTAATCTAATCCCTTTTCAACCAGTTTTCTCCTCTGAAATAGAGATAATCCAAGTACCTAATTCATAAAATTGTTGTGAGGTTAAGTAGACTAATTGACAGAATGAATATCAGCCTTAGTAAGTGACAAAGAAGCATGATCATGTGTATTTAATCTACTGTAAACAACTTTAAACAAATGTTTTTCAGCCATGCCATTAACAAGAGTTGGGTTTTTTATTTTTTTTTGTTTTGTTTCCACTTTACACCCCCTTTTCCTTGCAGTACCAGCCTTACCTTCCCAGGGTAAATTCAGCTATCTCAATTTGCCCCACAAACATCACATTACTTACTGTTCTCTCTTTTGTTAACAGAAATGTATCCCTGCCCAAAGTTTTCTGAATCACAGGAATCAATCAGCAAACTCTCAAAGTGTTTAGGACTATACCTTCCACGAAAAGAAAACTATGAAAACTACTAATCACTGGAAAGAAGGAAAGTGCAGCTCCAATTTGATAAGCAACTGTCATAAAAACAGCACAAATAGCACAAATAGCATTAGAGAGTCAAAGCTGAGCTTAGAAATGGGTAGAACTCCGGAAGAAAAAGGCTCTGCTATTTTTCTTCAAGGTAATATCAAGTATCACAACAGTATCTCTAATCACAATAAAACGGAAATAATTCATTTATTCCCAAACCCCTCCCATGAATGTCCATGACCCTGGGCTGCCTGTCAAGCCATTCTTGTTACTTAGTCACGAAGGAAGATAATTCTGGATTCTCACACAGTACTCTAATCATTGAGCAAGCACTAACTTGCTTGAAGATATCAAAGAAAAGATCTAGGGCCTGCCCTCAATCAACAACAATACAATACATTTATTGCATAAAAAGGATTATTTCTTCCAAACTACAAACTATGAATACTTGAACTGCTCTATCACATACCTCACCAGTAGTAGCAAAAAAGCAAAACAAAACAAAACAAAAAAACAGAAAAAGAGATCACATTTGTGGTTACCAGAAGTGAGGGTGAGATGGAGGGAGGAGCAATTGGAAGGAAGTGGTCAACAAGTACAAACTTCTAGTTATATGATAAATAAGTATTAGGGATGGTAATATACAACATGATGAGACACTGATATATGATATATAAGAAAGTTGAGAGAGTAAATCCTAAGAGTTCTCATCACAAGAAAAACTTTCCTTTATTCTTTTCTTCCTTGTCTTTTTATTGTATCTATATGATAAGATAGATGTTAGCTGAGCCTATTGTGGTAACCATTTCACATTATATATAAATCAAGCCATCATCCTGTGCATCTTAAATTTATACAGTAATGTATGCCAATTATTTCTCAATAAAACTGGGGGCAAAAAGTTCTCATCACCAAAAAAAAAAAAAAAAAAGGAAAAAGAAAAAGAAAAGAACTTGTCAGCTATTTGTATTATTTCTAAAGTAGTCTGAAACCATCTTTGGAGTTTGCTAAAATAAGTCATTTCTAAAGTATTACTTCTAGAAATAAAGAAGTTATTCACTTGCATTTATTTTGTTCTCTTTCCTACTCTTTTCCTCCTCACCTTTTTTTCATCTAAATTGCTCAAATAGAGACAAAACACGTGTATAACTAGGTCTTTCTTGATCGGAAGAAATAAGAGCAATCAAGGCATATAACTCACAATGACACAAGCTGTAACAAAAAGTCACCATGATCTTTGGCATGGGTCCTACCAGCACAAAAACTGGAAGCCAAGCCTTCCCCAAGGCAATTTCAAACCACTTAGAGTTCCAATAATCTTAAAAATTATATCAGCTTTAGAAATTGGTCTTTAGAATTATCCCCTTTTCAAGGGGGGTCCTTGAGTTGTTCTAGCTGTCATCAAGTTTCCATGGTTACAGAATTTCTCAACCAATTATCCTTCTTGTGTAGTAGTGGTTCTGATTTTGGTATCAGATATCTAAGTCAAAGGCACTGTCAGCTTTTGAGGAGTTTTGCTACCAACTCCCCTTTATCCCATCCTTTCTTACCTGCACTCATGGGATCCTGGCCACTATGGCCAATCCACTAGAGAAAAAAAAAATGTAGGTCCAGACACAAGTCCAAACCTAAGGGAGGGTTCAGACCCACATTTCATAGCAATTCAGCCAAATGTTTAGATTTGTTAATGTGCTGGCAAATGCTGAAGTATCTAAAATACTAACAGCCCAAAGTATAATGAAGCTATACATCTGATTCTCTATATAGAGAAAATATATTTGAAATTCTCTCGTGAACTTTTATAGGGTTGAATCACCATACAGGGCAGACAAACCATTTCTAACTTAAACTTTTTTACAAATAGGAATAGATACAACTCACATGGTGTAATAATAAAATACATGTTTTGATTTTCCTAAAATATCACATAACTTTCCAAGTAGTGAAAACAGTATAAATATGATAATACAGTATCAGATGAAAACCTATGTTACCTTTATTTAAAAAGTACATGTAAATACCTAAATATTTAATTATATATTATAGTTTATTTTAAATGCTCTTGCAAATAGAGTACCTATTAATTAGTATATTATCTGTAAATTGATATATTATTTTCAATTTGCCTTAAATGCATATAACTATTTTTCTTTTATTTTGATAAAAGGAGTTGAATGATAACATGTTTTGAATGACCTTATTACAATAACTGGTATTAATAACAAGTTCATATTAATAACTGGTATCAATAACCTTTATTATGGGTAAAACTAAATGAGTTAAATTTCAGTTTAGGTAAATAAAAACATCACTAATTGAAATAATATATTACTCCTTAAATATCAGACCTCTGTACAGTATTAGTCTCTGGAATCACTTATGAAATATAAAAACAAAAACAAGAACCACTTCTATGTAATTTTTAAAATTTAATCTACTTCACTCAAATGCAAATATGGTATCTAAAAGGTTATCTGAGGGCACCTGGGTGGCTCAGTCGGTTAGCATGGACTCTTGATTTTGGCTCAGGTCATGATCTCAGGGTCATGAGATCGAGTCCTGGTCAGGCTCTCCTCTTGGCCAGGAGCCTGCTTAATATTCTCTCTCTCCCTCTTCCCTCTGCCCCTACCCTAATCACCCCCGCCACACCTCTGAAAAAATGTAAATAAATACAAATAAAAGGTTATCTGACTGGTAGGAAGACAGAAAAGAAACTGAATTTATTACAATTATATAAAAAGTCTATATTATTAAAACAAATAATTATTCATAGAAATTAGCTACTTATAAAGCACTTAAATCAATTTTATTTAATGTAGCTTTTTGCAATGCTACAAATTAGTGATTCACAAGTCAGGTATGATATACATAACCTTTAAAAAGGTATCTTGGGTTTTCAGTATCTGACCACAGGGTAAATTATAAAATAAATCACTCCCAAAACATACTGTTAACATGTTGCCAATGCATTTCATTAGGTAACTAGGGTGTCAGTAAATACATACTTGCCCTCACAGAAAGATCACCAACAACATTTTAAAGGTTGGAAGTCATTACTAAAGGACACATTAGTGTAGTAGGAGAAATGACTAGGAAGACTTTAATACCAAAATTGATGAAAGTACTAAAAGTCTTGCTACATTTTAAATATAGGTTATTAAACTTTTCAAACCTTTCCCTTTGCAAATCATTTTTATTTTTATATTAATTCTACCAGGAGGATAGATCATTCATCTAAAATATTTAAGATACCTTAATTTTAGACAATTCTAATTTAAAAGGAAGCTGAAAATGGCAGAAGATATGATTGATAAAATACTATATTTCTAATTAGTTTCTGATTTTATATCTTACTGCTTTCAAAATGATATTACACCATATTTTATTATGTGAAACCCAAAATGCTAAAATTAGGCTCCTTCTCTAATAGCTTACGTTTGTCTTAATTTTATGAAAATTTACATGAAAATTTAGCACAGATTAAAGCCTGACAAACAATAATGTCAAAAGAGATAAGTGTGTTTGATTTTTTGTAGTTCTATATCTAACTTTTCTTCCCATTAATATCCTGAAACAATCAAGACATATTTATGAAATAAGTTATAGTCTAACTAAGTTTCTTAGGGTAGAAAGCATTTATGACATTTCAGACCTAGTACAGCTGAATTAAATGATTTCTCTGACAGGCCCAATAAATTCTGACAATACCAAGACAAGGTAAAGGACTTAAAGGATTCGGATACTTAGGGTTTTTCTTTTTTCCTTTTTCCTTAGATTGATAGAGTAAAACAACAAAGTGAGATTGCATCTTTAAAATATTGGACCTTTCTTTGCCTATAGGCTTAGAAGTATTTTCAGTTCTCACTATATAATCGCATATAATATTATAGATTCAAAGCCTCCTATTTCCTGTTAAACTCTCTCAATCAAAGCATGAAAATTTTAAAATCATCATCGTCATATCCCTTAATCGCAAGGTCATAATGGAGATATAAGCTGTGTTGTGTCAGCCTGTGGAAAGCTGTGGACAGAGGTTAGGACTGACACAGAGGCTCAGCTACAAGTGCTGCTCCTTCACTGTAGACACGGGACTCCCTCACTATGGACACACGGCGTTCCAAAACTCCACAGGCTGTACTTTCTTGGAGTGTAGTCAAAGGCTTTTGCCTTGGTCTCCAGCAATCTCCGTACTCCTAAAACGAATCCAGTCTTCAATCTTCATGTCACTTGGGTTATCATTATCTTTAGGGATGCTGGAGCCTCACTTCTTCTTTTTTTTTTTTTTTTTTTAAGATTTTATTTATTTATGTGACAGAGAGACAGCCTGCGAGAGAGGGAACACAGCAGGGGAGAGGGAGAGGAAGAAGCAGGCTCCCAGCCAAGGAGCCCGATGTGGGACTCGATCCCGGAATGCCGGGATCACGCCCTGAGCCAAAGGCAGACGCTTAACGACTGCGCTACCCAGGCGCCCCTGGAGCCTCACTTCTTGAAATGGTTTCTTTAAGCCAGGATAATACTTTCTGTTGGTTTCTCATCTATTTCTTTTCTTTTATTATTATTTTAAAAGATTTTACTTATTTATTTGACAGAGATAGAGACAGCCAGCGAGAGAGGGAACACAAGCAGGGGGAGCGGGAGAGGAAGAAGCAGGCTCATAGCGGAGAAGCCTGATGTGGGGCTCGATCCCGGAACGCCAGGATCACGCCCTGAGCCAAAGGCAGACGCTTAACCACTGTGCCACCCAGGCGCCCCTCTCATCTATTTCTTAAACCAGCTGTTTTTCTTCTTCGTCATCTCTCTTTTAAAATTGAAATGCATCAAATAAAAACTGCTGTTTCGCCAGTATTTTTCACTATTTTAGACTCCTCCCCTTAACTGGAGACTTGGATATTAAATTGACATCTCCAACTCAACATGTCCAACACAGAATGTCATTTCTCCCCTGAAGGTTTTTTTGCTCATGTACTGTCAATCTCAATTAATGGTAACTCTGTTCTTCCAATTACTCAGGTCAAAACTTTAGAATCATCTTTGATTACCTACTTTTCCTAGCATCTCACATTCAATCAATTAGAGGACACCTCTGGCTCCATCTTGAAATCGTAACTGTAACCTGACTAATTTCTACCTACCACCTCCAAGGCTAGTACTCTGGTCCAAGCTACAAATATCCCTCATTTGTTTTATAGCCTTTTCATTGGTTTCCCTTTTTTATGCAGGCCAATCCTTCCTCTATAAGCCAGAAATATCCTTTAAAAGCTATTATACCATTTAAGTCCTCTGCTCAAAACCCTACAATGTCAGTCCAATCCTCAGAATAAAATTCCAATGTTCGGGGCACCTGGGTGTCTCAGTCACTTAAGCATCTGCCTTCAGCTCAGATCATGATCCCAGGGTCCTGGGATTGAGTCCCACATCTGGCTCCTTGCTCAGTGAGGAGCCTGATTCTCCCCCTGCTTGTGCTCTCTCTCTCTCTCTCTCTCTCTCACACAAATAAATCAAATCAAATCAAACCTAAAAAAAAAAAATTTCAGTGTTCTTTTTTCCCCACCAATGTTCTTTCAGTGTTCTCAAAGTCTACGTGACCTGACCCCACTTTTTCTCTGGTCTTACCTCCTCCAATTCTCCCCAGTATTCATTCAGTTCCAGACACACTGGTCTACTTCCATTTCCTATAATATGCTAAAGATTCTCATGCCTCAGGGATGTACACTGACTATATCCCACACCTAGAAAGCTTTCCCCCAGCTCACTCCCTCCCTTCAGTTCTCCATCTGTATGTCAATCCACCCTTCATCTTTCCCATGACAATACTGCATAAAATAGGCAAACCTTTCCACACACTTTCCCACTCAGCCATCTTTATTATTCTCTATAGCATTTACAACTATCTGATATCAAACACCACTGGTCATGCTATATATGAGTATTTATTTTTGCCTACTATATGTTCAAATATCAAAGTGAAATTTCAAGCTCTCACAAAATTCATATTTTACTGGGAGGGCATAGGTAAGTAACTATTTCTAAAAAGTAATAAATATTATACTTGAAAAGTTCTACTAAGTATAATATTATGGGGAAAAGAATACCAATTGTGGAAAGGAGGCAGCAATTTCAAAAATGATCGTCAGGAAAGGATTCATAAAGAAAATGGCATTTGAAGAAAGACTTGAACAAAGGAAGAGAACAAGCCATGTGTACATCTAAGAAAACGACATTCTGTACATATGGAGTACTCAGTGAATATCACCGCTTCAGGAATATCACTGGTGTGTTTGCGAAACAGCAAAAAAGCTGGTGTGTGTAGGTTTGGTGATAAGGAGGAGGAACTGAAAGTACTGAGTAAGAACTATTGCAAGCTTAAGTACACTTGTTAGGACAGGCCTCCCTATGAAGATACATTGAAGAAAAGCCCTAAAGGAAGTTCATCTACAGGGAAGAACATATTCGACAGAAAAAATAGTGCAGTGTCTCTGAAACAGGACAATGCCCGACATGCTGAGGGGAAAGCAGAAGCTGAAATAAAATGTAGGGGGGGATGATGTCAGAGGCATTTGGGGCCAGATCACTTAGAACCCCTCAGGACATTGGAAGACTCAGCATTTGCTCTGAGTTTTGCTTCTAGTTTCTGAGGAAACTATTGGAGGACTTTAAGCAGAGAAGTGACATAAGCTAATGTACATTTTAACAGTATCGTTCAGGCTACTATGCTGAAATACTCCTTAGGTGACATTGGTAGAAACAGGAAGAATTTGTAGGCTACTGCACTAATCCAAGTGAGTGGTGACGGTGGCTTAAAGTACAGTGTTAATATCTAAGATACAACAGGAAGTACTGAGAAGACAGCAGGGAAAGAAGTAAAGATAACTCTTCTGAGGATTTTTGCTCAAAATTGGAGGAAGGGAGTGGTGCAGATTCTGAAGACAAAGTGCTGTCCAGGCGGGGAGGGAAGCATCCAAAATGAGAAAAATAACAGAATGTTTGTATAACAACGGGAGGTGGTCAGAGACCAGATATAATTTGAGAATAAGATAACACTTTGTTTCTTTACATTTGTTCACCACACTTGAATGAATACAGGTACCTTGTCTCTTTTGCTTATCCCCACATCCCCTGGGCCTACAAAGTGCCTAGTACCTAAAATGTAATCCATAAATATTTATTGATTAAATAAATAACATGAATTATAGAACTGTTGCTTAACATAAATTTTTTTTAAAAAATGCTACTTTCTGTATGTCAATGAGAGGGTGCTAAGTATGAGTTAGGAAGCAGAGATGACCAAAACAATTACACCATGCATTAGAAATATACCTCACTTCTTCTAGGAATACCTCCCATATCTGCTACTATAAAATTCAAAGACCATGTATCTTCTTCAATATTCTGAACAAATTTTCCCAAGTCCAAGAACATTTTGTGCATGTCTACTATGTACCAGATTTGGGGGGGGGTAACAAGGATGAAGAAGATACAGCCCTTGTCCATAAATAGTCACAAAAATTAATTCTGCCTTAAGTAGGCTAAACCTCAGAGACAGGGCCACACTATAGAAAGGCTTTTACAGTTAGGTAGGATTTTGTTAGATGGAAAGAAAGAATGTCATCACAGACATAAATAATATGATTTATAAATATAACCCATGCATAAGTGGGTATGAAAGAATTAGATGGAAATACTCCCTGATCTGTAGTTGAGAAGGGGTGTTTTTTGTTGTAACACAAAGTGTGGCTTAGTATCACACAATGGAAAACAGTATTTTATGCTTAAAGCCTATTTAAAGTGCTTTTTTACTCACAAATAACAACAACAACAGCAGCAAAAACCATATTTAAAGCAATTCTCCCTTTCCTGTAGTTCACAGAGTACACAGTAAATTGTGCCTGGGACATTTTCTGTTTATTCTGCATCCAGACACCATTAAACCTTTAATGAATGCTATAGTCCTTTTCCACAAAAATGTAATGTACATTTGTGCATACACACAAAATTTTGCACACAATTTCATGTGAATTATAGAGAGTCCATGAAACACAACAGTGAATGACCATTTTAGATTAATTATACATGAGACCTACAATTTGCAGAACCCACTGAATGAGGCAATCTTCGTAACAATGAATTGCTAAGGACTACATCACTAGGGAAGTTGAAACATTCACAGATATAAAAACTGAGAGATGTGTCATACAGTTTTAAATAATTAGAAACAAGAATATCAAGGATATCTTTCTTCCAGGAGCTTTACACAGGTAACTCTTTCCTCTTCAAAACAAACTTTAGTACTAAGATTATTATTATTCTTATTTTTGTAAGGAAAATAAGAGACAAATTTAGCAGTCCGTCATAGGTACATGTAAGTAAATGCAGGAGTTGAGCTATAAACCCACATGGTTTGTCACAAGGCCTGCTGCATTAATCAAAATGCTGCATTTCTTTTAACAAAGAGAATCAACAAAAACTGAAAAAGCATCATCTGAGTAGATCAAAGCAGAGCTTACTATCCACCCCACACTTGGTTAAACATCCTAGCCAAGTCTGAGGGAAGAAAAAGTTGATGTTTTTCCCAAATCCACTGCAGCTATGTGCCTCCAGTACTGGTGGGACAGCTTGCTACAGAACAACTCACCCACTGAAAAAGGAGAGCCAAATAAATAAATATCTTTGAAACCATGAGAGTACTACCAAGGAACTTCTAGAACTTGAGGAACCAAGATCCAGAAGAAACGAAAATCACAAAGAGGTGAACCTCAAAATTTTACACTTTTGTCTTTGAGGAATTTATCGAGTTTAATTTGTGGCTGTGAGTTTGAGAAGTTAAGCCACAATTATACAGGGATAAAAGGAACAAATACTGGAGTTCAGAGTGCACAGGTAAGGAGAGTCTTGGTCCACTCCACATTTGAAATCCACAAAGGTCACATCCTAGGAGTGGGGATAAAACCCTCATGAAGACTGAATATCACTATCCAAAACAGTCAAATCTATAATACATTAAGGGTGCTCTTTCATCAATGCTAATTGGCTATACTAGGAACGTGAAGAAGGAAAAGTACAGAGAAAACCATGCCGAAATACTTAGCAACAAAACTACTAAAATACAAAGCAAAAAGGTAAAGCAGGCACGTAGGCACAGTATGCTCAAAGGAAGAAAAGCAAATTCCCTTCCTAACTAAAACAACAGAAGCTAGAAAACAAGGAATTGTATCTTTATAAAGGGGGGAAAAAAAGATAGCTATGAAGCCAGAATTCCACATCCAATAAAAATATCCTCCAAAAATTCAGGAAAATAGATATTTTCAAGAATACAAAGCTGAGAAAGTATTGGTAAGTTCTACATGAGAAAACAATGATCTCATGCAAAAACCTAGAACTACTCAGTGAAAAATGTAAATATATAACCAGTTCTCCATGAGCGTTGCCTATATGAAACACAAGTAATAATATCTTGTGAAGTTTAAAAGAAAGAAAGAATAAAAATACATTACAGATTTATCCAGAAGGGTAGGGTGGCACAGATCAAGTTCAGAGTTTCTACTCGCATTATTTAGTAGTGGTAAAGAACAAGATTGTATGCTATAGAGTAACACTAGAGAAATAATAAATATTGTATGTAAGTGTGTGTAAGTAATAATTGAGTGGAAAAATAAACAGCAACAAATATAGCTTAATCTAAATGAAGACTAGAAAGGAGAGAAAAATATAGAATGGTGAGACAAATGAAAATAACATTTTATAAAGTAGATTTAAATCTGAATACAATTAACTATAAAGATGTCACATATAAACTTTTAAAGAGAAGATATTAGAATATTTTAATCTCATAATACAAATAACTCATTCTTGTTTATTGCCTCAGTGTAATTCTTAAATTGATACAGTATCTTACTTTTCTTTTTATTCAATATTTTCAAGGTTGGTATAGTACAAATGAACCCAAATTATCACAATGCTGTTCTGCATGTTCAAGTATCAATTGAGAAGATGCTTCAATCTATAATGGCTAGAATATAATCTTTATAGGAATTGCACTTGAGATTTTTTTGTAAATGAGTTATCTTCTCCATCACAGTCTCAAACAAATTTGTTTGCTGTTTTATCATTGCCTTTTGTTTAACTCTAATGTCACACTTGTTGGTATTTCACATGCTACTTATTTCCATTTATTGAAACAAATTTGCCTAGAATTATTTAGAAGATTTTATTTTAATTCTAAAATATTAAATTATATATCAGGTTTATATTTAATTATATATTGAGTATTAAATATGTCAGATATTAAAATAATATATAAACATAACTTCAAAAGCATTTTTAATCTGCTAAAAAGTAAAATAGCAAAATAGAAATGTGATTGGTTTCGTTGTAAACTTTTGTTTCTATCATTAGTGATAACACTCAAAGAAATGCTAAAAGTAAAAATTAAAAATTAATTTTATTTTTCTCCAAATCTCGTGAGTTTTTATTATTTGAGAAACCTCTATTGCTTAAGTGCATACCATATTTTAACTAACTTATCTAATTAGTTTAAGAGAATTTATTGGACATTTCCATCATGTGTCCAAGAGTGATTCCAAGTTGAATTTGATGTGCTTAATTAAGATGAATTGATCCTAAAATATTGTGCACATTGTCTGAATTGCTCTCAATATATCACTAATTTAAATATAATGGAGACCATATCTCATAGTATTAAATTTAAACGTGTCCTATATTAAACAAATACTTTGGTTTCTAAATTTTCTAGATTACACGCCTATTGTTTTACTACATTATTACTAGTAACAACATAAACTCATAGGCTTACCTCAAAAATCTTTTTTTTTTTAAGATTTTATTTATTCATTTGACAGAGAGAGAGACAGCCAGTGAGAGAGGGAACACAAGCAGGAGGAGTGGGAGAGAAAGAAGCAGGCTCCCAGCGGAAGAGCCTGACGTGGGGCTCGATCCCAGAACTCCAGGATCATGCCCTGAGCCTAAGACAGACGCTTAACGACTGAGCCACCCAGGCGCCCCACCTCAACAATCTCTTAAATCAATGTATAAAATTAAAATTTAGGGTTTTTGCTATTAATTTAAGTATGCACATGAACTTTGTAAACCTGTATAAAATGATGACATATATGATACATTTAATTCATTAGTTTTCTTTCTCTATTATTTCTCTTTCTCAAACATAATAAATATTAACCCTTCAGTATTATTTTTCTCACCTCAATAGAGGAATACTTCTTCCTTATTTTATATATATAACATTATGTCAATGTATTAATCATCCAATTAACAATCTTATTTTGAAATTGTCATTCTAAGTTTTATTAAATTATTTCATGTATGTTACATACTCAGTTACCCACTACCAAATTTCAAGATCATAATCCATGGTCTCTGAAAACACTACGCCAAGAAATTTATTTCTATGCTTAACATGTTTGGCTAATGGCTTATGTATAGTCTCTCACTTAAAAATAATACACAAATTTTCTCTATTTATTTATCTGCATTAAATACTAATAGGGTTTTCTTTATTCAATTCCAGTGTTTTATATAAAAATGACATTTACTATTGTTCTAAGAACCTAAGTATTTCTAGCATAATACTTGCAAAGGTACTGCTTATATTTAAAATTGGTTTTGGGGGCGCCTGGGTGGCGCAGTCCTTAAGCGTCTGCCTTCGGCTCAGGGCGTGATCCCGGCGTTCCGGGATCAAGTCCCACATCAGGCTCCTCCACTGGGAGCCTGCTTCTTCCTCTCCCACTCCCCCTGCTTGTGTTCCCTCTCTCGCTGGCTGTCTCTCTCTGTCAAATAAATAAATAAAATCTTTAAAAAATAATAATAAATAAAAATAAATAAAATTGGTTTTGAAGGAGGTAAAAATAAACCCTTTTTAGTTTGTTTTCTTTTTGCTATGATAAAAATACACCTGTCTTTTAAGTTAAAATATAAATATGGTTTCTACAATTCCTTTGTCCATTTCTCAATATTTTAGTATAACATAAAATAGTAAATTTTCAGTCATGATCCTCCAGTGGAAAAATCAATGATCATTAATTTGAATCAGATAATGTCTTTTCAGAAACATCTCCATGCTGTCATAAGGATGATTTGGCAATTTTCTAAAAACATAATCTAATAAATATATTAAAGGACCAGAGGCATGCATTTTCTTGTTTAAATTACCAGTTTCATGAATATAAAAATGTTCATGTTCTAAAGGCAATTCAAAGATACATATGTTGCACCTGAGTTGTGACTATAATAGAAATACCTGTGTGCATTCTCATCATTTTGATAAGTAACTAAATCATCTTTAAACAAAGAATTTGAAGCTGCAAAGTTTTCATCTGACTTATAAAGTTGTGCATTTGATGAGATGTTTTGCCAAATATTGTTATAAATAGTAAATATTCATTAAATAAATAACTTGCAATGTCCTCTTTGAATATACTATCTATGTAATACTGCACAAAATAACGGAAACATATGCTTCAAGAGGAGACAGAGCTTCTTTACAAGTAGGCCAGATCTCCTGAAGCTAAACTACAATTTTAATGTGATCTAAACAAAAATGTAAATAGGTTCTTTTGGAACTAAAAAGATGACTCTATAGGTTCATACAGAATATAAAAAAGTACTAACAACGAATTCCTGAAAAAAATGATCAATGATTTATCCTACTTTATATTGTATTAAAATATATTGTATTAAAATATTGTAAAATATCACTATACAAACAGTAGGGTATTGACATGTGAATATACAATGAATAATAATTGAAACCCTAGAAATAAATATGATATTATATATATCATACTTACTACTTCAAATATATGGGAAATAAATATGATATTATATATATCATACTTACTACTTCAAATATATGGGAAAGTTTTGAATTTTTAGAGCAGCAAGAATCTAGATTTTTAAAAAATTCTTACTTCCTAACTCACAAAAAGATAGTTTTCATATAAACCACATATTTTAAGAAGAGCACAAAACCTCCAAAATCATAAAATGAAATAGAAAAATAAAAACATACATTAAACATTTTCTACATAGAAAAAATATTATAAGCAAAATCCAAAGAAAAATAATATTCGAAATTAATATCAAGAAACAGTGCTGATTTCTTAACAGTGAATCCCTATAGGACACTGAAAAAGACTAACAGAAACAAAAAAATTTTTTAAAGAATGTAAGGGGGGGGCGCCTGGGTGGCACAGCGGTTAAACGTCTGCCTTCGGCTCAGGGCGTGATCCCAGCGTTATGGGATCGAGCCCCACATCAGGCTCCTCCGCTATGAGCCTGCTTCTTCCTCTCCCACTCCCCCTGCTGTGTTCCCTCTCTCGCTGGCTGTCTCTATCTCTGTCAAATAAATAAATAAAATCTTTAAAAAAAAAAAAAAAAGAATGTAAGTGGGGTGCCTGGGTGGTTCAGTCAGTTAAGCGTCTGATTCTTGATTTCAGCTCAGATCATGATCTCACAGTGGTAGGATTGAGCCCCGCCATCAGGCTCTACTCTGTACAGTCTGCTTGAGATTCTCTCTGCCCCACCCACCACCCTCTCTCTCTCTCTCTCAAAATAAATAAAATCTTTAAAAAAAAGAAAAATAAATGTTAATGACCCATAAACATAGGAAATAAAAATATTCCTGATAAAAGAAATAAAATAAAAATGATACAGGCATACCAATTTTTACTTATTATACTAGCAAAGATCCAAAAGTTGAGAGGAAAGGAAACTCTACGAAACATAATGAAAGTAAAGATTATATACAACTAAACTTTTCCATGTTCTACTCCACCGAGTTGAGTCTGATCAATAAAACCATTTTAAAGGTTTTTAAGGTGAAGTGTAACAATCCTCTCTGGGAATAGGTATGCTGTACATTTCTGTCACTTCTGATATATGGTGTAGGAAAATCTCCATCATTAACAAGAATGGTATGGTAAGGAAGACTGCCTTTCTGTCTTTCTCTACTATCAAAATGAGACATTTGATACGTCTAATATTTTTAGGGAGACTCCATCAGTTGTTGTATTTCCAGTCACATTTTCAGGAATTTATATTCTTAAAATAAAGTAATATTTATTCTTTTCTTTATACACATTATTTTTCCCATAATATCAAAAGCATATGGATTATTTATGACATCTAAATTTTAATTATACCACATTAAATTCAAAGCAAAGGCAAAATTTTAAAATAGGGTAAATTTTAGTATTAATCAAACCCTACTTTATGGATCTGATTTCTTTTCTCTTCTGTTATATACAGTCTTTTTCGAAATGGTAGGACAAATAGTCATTGACAGCTCCCAACTCTTATATTTCACAATATCTAATACAGTGAACTTTTCTTCTGAATTTCATCTAAAAACATTCTAGGAAAGCATCATAAGTCAGATGCCTACCCCTGAATCAATCAACTATTATTAGAGTAGTAGAGCCAGGTAAGAGCTTGGTGTTCTCATGAAAAGCACTCTCTAAAATGAATAATGTGCAGATCCCTCCAAGAACCAGGGTTGTTTCCAAAAGAAAGAGGAGGCTTAACAATAAAAACAAAACAAACTAAAAGAAAAGCAAAAATACAAAGGATTAGATAGATGACAGACACACAATACAGACATAGATATATAGGCAGGCATAAAAAATATATATATATATACAACACACACACACACACACCAGATTTATAATCGATTACATGTGGCTAGTGTGAATAGCTAGTTTTTACCAAATATCTACCCTCTGAAAAAGTATTAAGTTTAAAATCAGAGAAGTGTGAAGACACAAATGTATATATCATATAAAGGAAAATTTAAAAAATTTTACCAGCAATATATGACATTTTAGTATTAAAGAAAGCTTTGGTTTGGAATCACTCAGACAAACTTGGGCTTGAATTATTTAAGCCTTCTCATCCTCAGGTTTTTATAAACTTATTTGAACAATAACTCCTAATTGGTTCAGAGTAAATGAGAAATGAGAGAAAATCTATGTTTAATACCCAGGACAGTGTTTAATAAGTATCAGTTCTGGTTTAATATCACATTTTACTGGTAAGATTACCACATATCTTTAAAAAAAATGCCCACAATTTAGAATTAAGCTTTAAAAATCAATGCACAATCACCATTCAGAATTAAAATAATTTAAATGGTGGTGCCTCAGCCACCTACTGATATGGTGTGTTTTCTAAGAAAAGTGACGTCACTGCCAGAGAATGTCTAAAAGTACAGGAGATGCTGAGCATGTATCTCCTCACTCACTGTAGTTATTTACGGTAGCTGCAAAAGTAATTCATATATATATTAATATAATACATATCCAAAAGTTAAGTGTAAAAACTTCTTAATCGTACAGCAATTAAGAAAGCCATTATAGCGTAACTTTTACTTTTGCTCTCTAGTATGGGATATTTGTGAGAGAACTTTATTTAATCAACTAAATGCTCTCTGCTCCATAATGCCACATGTTCAAGTTTCTCAGTTTGAATCCAATCATTTTCATGAACACTTAGCACAATTTATCAATATGTTTTGTTGCCTTGAGTGACACAAATTACTTTCCAGGGATCTCTGCTTGGGGATCAGTCAATTCCCGGTGTTTTGTAAGTAGGGCATTTACCATCTGGCATATTTGTTTCATGTTAATGGAGAGTTACTAACATATGATATATATGTACTTTACTGATACTTTTATTTTTACCTTTCCCTCTGAATGAATATCAGTGTTCATGTTGACAGCACTTCTCAGAAAAATAAAAGATTGTTTGCCATATTCTAACAATCTCTAACATAATTAAGTTTGCAAATATGTCAGGGAATGTTCTTATCAGTGATACTCAAACTTTTGTGAGTAGAAGGATCACCTGGGGAGCTTGTTAAAATGCAGATTACGTGGAACAATCACAAAATCTTGGGGACAGTTCAGGATCTGCATTTTTATAAATCACCCTGGATGATGCTTACTCAAAATATTAGCACCTGTGGAATAATCACAAGCTCTAATTTTAGAGCCATATTTTTAAAATCCATAAGATTAAAAGGATAACAAGAAGAAATCTTGGTCCAAACTTCTAAGCTTGATAATGGAGAATTTTTCCTGACTGCCATTGTAGCTGTGAACTTACCCAAACAGGCTTAAGGAAAGTCTTATCTCATTCCCTCTTTTCAAACTTCCACTCTTGTCCTATAGTACTTGTCATTATTGTTGTTTATTGCTGTTGGTATATTTATAACCCTTACTATCTGTATCAGGGAAAATCACTTATTGCTTTAAAAATTCAGAAGTTGTTTCTCTCCATTCATGTAAGAGCCAGAGACACAACCAAAACATGATTGTTAATAAAGTATTTGTAGCTCAGTGATCCCTTAAGACTAAGGGATTACTCAAGAACAGATTCAAAGAGGTTCAACAGAGTATGTGTCATGGAACCTTGGTATTTCATTAGAAGTATCAAATGAAACACCATACACAAAAACAAACTCAAAATGGATTAAAGACCTAAATGCAAGACCTAGAACCATAAAAATCCTAGAGGAAAGCACAAGCAATAATTTCTCTGACATCAGCCAGAGCAACATTTTTCTAGACATGTCTCCTGAGGCAAGGGAAACAAAAGCAAAAATCAACTATTGGGACTACATCAAAAGAAAAAGCTTCTGCACAGTAAAGGAAGCAACCAACAAAACTAAGAGACAGCCTACTTGAATGGGAAAAGATATCTGCAAATGACATATCTGATAAAGGGTTACTATCTAAAATCTATAATGAACTTACGCAGCTCAACATAAAAAAAAAACCCAAATAACCCAATTAAATAAGGCGGAAAGGGGCGCCTGGGTGGCACAGCGGTTAGGCGTCTGCCTTCGGCTCAGGGCGTGATCCCGGCGTTCTGGGATCGAGCCCCACATCAGGCTCCTCCGCTATGGGCCTGCTTCTTCCTCTCCCACTCCCCCTGCTTGTGTTCCCTCTCTCACTAGCTGTCTCTATCTCTGTCAAATAAATAAATAAAATCTTAAAAAAAAAAAAAAATAAGGCGGAAGACATGAATACACATTTCTCCAAAGAAGACAGATGGCCAACAGACACATAAAAAGATGTTCAACATCACTGATCACTGGGAAATGCAAATCAAAACCACAATGAGATAACATCTCACACCCAACAGAATAGCTAAGTTCAAAAACACAATAAACAACAGTGTTGGCAAGGATGTGGAGAAAAAGGAACCCTTGTGCACTGTTTGTGGGAATGCAAACTGGTGCAGCCTCTCTGGAAAACAGTATGGAGGTTCCTCAAAAAATTAAAAATAGAACTACCCTATGATCCAGTAATTGCATTACTGGGTATTTAACCAAAGAATATGAAAACACTAATTCTAAAAGATATATGCACTCCTATGTTTGGTTGCAGCATTATCTACAATAGTAGATACAATACATATCTGCATTATCTACTTCCAAATTATGGAAACAGCCCCAGGTATCCATGGATAGATGAATGGATAAAGAAATATGTATAATCACACAATGGAGTATCATTTAGCCATAAAAATGAATGAAAACCTGCCATTTGAAACAACATGGATGGAGCTAGAGAGTAAAATGCTAAGTGAAATAAGGCAGAGAAAGACACCATATGATTTTATTCATATATGGAACTTAAGATACAAAACAAACAAAGGAAAAAGACACAAACCAAAAAGCCGACTTTTAACTATAGAGAACAAACTGATGGTTACCAGAGGGAAGGGGAGGGGGGAATTGGTAAAATAGGTGAAGGGGATTAAGAGCACACTTATGTTAAAAAAAAAAAAAAAGAGTACACTTACCATGATGAGCTCTGAGTAATGTATAGAATTGTTGAATCACTATGTTGCACGCCTGAAACTAACAAAGGACCTAATGTTAACTATACTGGAATTAGAAAAAAACAAAAAAAAAACAACTGGCCCTATAAGTAAACTGTTAAAAATAAATTACTTCCTGGAATTGCAGAGGATTATCATATTTTTGATATAATATAGCATAAGCAACAAAGTGAGCAAAGTATCAGTGACAAGATAAGACAGCAGGTAGTAGCGAAGTCCCAGAATTTTCATCATGGGAAAGAACTCAGTGACATAAAAAAAAAAAAGAATTTCCCAGAGATGAAGAAAGATGCTGTTCTCAGATTAAAATAGAACAGTGCAAATCCAAATATATTATAAAAATTCAGTAGATTGTAGTAAAATTTCAGAGTATCATAAAAATTCTTAGAATTCCCAAAGATAAAACAATAGAAAAAAACTGGCAAACACCAAAGGAAATAAAATATATTAAAATTTCCATCAGATATGTCACATAAAACATTATCTGAAAAGTCTGAAAACCTTTTGTATAAAATGTTTGCCAAGTTCCAAGTTTAACTATTGTGAACTTAAAATCCAACTCTCAATCAAGAACTCATTCAAACTGAGCAAGAATCTATAAATTTGAACACCATAAACACTAAAACACTGAGATTAATTAAAAAGAAGAATGAACATACATTTACTCATCCTTACACACAGATAGACATAAATATGTGTAAATTTTACGCTCTGAAAGATTATAACTCTATCTCACCATAATAACAACAGAATGGGAATTATGTGAGGTGATAGGTGTGTTCACCAACATTGTGGTGACCATTTCACAATGTACACATGTATCATATCATCACTGTACACCTTAAACTTACCCAACAATATATGTCAATTACGTGTGCTATAAAGCGTCTTCTTTCCAATAAAGAGTACCCATTGGAGAAAAAAATATGAGTGGAGGCAAAGATATATAGAAAAATTATATTTCTTGTTTAATTTTAATGTAAACCTATGACTGCTCTAAAAAATAAAGCCTAAGAAAAATTCAGACGTATGGAACCACAAAAGATCCTGTATAGTCAAAGCTATCTTAAGAAAGAACAAAGCATTAACAAAGAGAAAAGAAAAAAGGGGGCACTTGGCTGTCTCAGTTGGTAGAGCCTGTGACTCTTGATGTCAGGGTTGTAGGTTCGAGCCCCCATTGAGTGTAGAGATTGCTAAAAATAAAACCTTTAAAAAGAGTACACACACACATTGCATTAAAAAAAAAAAAAGGAAAGAAAGAACAAAGCTGGAGGCATTATGCTTCCTGATTTCAAACTCTATTACAAAGCTATAGTAAACAAAACAGTATGGTATTGGCATAAAAACAGACATAAATATCAATGGAACAGAACAGAGAGTCCAGAAATGAACTCATGCAGGGGCGTGTGGGTGGCTTGGTCAGTTAAGTGATCTACTCTTGGTTTCAGCTCAGGTCATGATCTCGAGGTCATGGGACTGAGTCCCACATTAGGCTCCACATTTAGTGCAGAGTCTGCTTGGGACTCTCTCTCCTTCTCCCTCTGCCCCTCCTCCCTGTTCACTCTCTCTCTAAAATAAATAAATCTTTTTAAAAAATAAACTCATGCATATATGCTCAATTAATTTATGAAAAAGGAACCAAGAATATACAGTGGTAAAAGGATAGTATTCAACAAATGGTGCTGGGAAAACTGGACAGCTACATGTAAAAGAATAAAATAGGGCCATTATCTTATACCACACACAAAAATTAACTCAAAATGAATTAAAGATTTGAATGTAAGACCTGAAACCTTAAAACTCCTAGAAGAAAACACAGATGATACACTTCTTGACACCAGTCTTATAGTAATTTTTTTTTTAAATTTGACACTAAAAGTAAAGGCCAAAAAAGCAAAACTAAATAAGTGGAACTAGGAGCACCTGGCTGGCTTAGTCAGTAAAGTATGTGACTCTTGATCTCAGGTTTATGAGTTCAAGCCCTACATGGGTTGTAGAGCTCAAAAATAAGTAAATAAATAGTTATTTATTTTTTTTAAAAAATGTAGGACTATATTGACCTAAAAAGTTTCTGCACAGTATAGGAAACTACTAACAAAATGAAAAGGCAACCCACCAAATGGGAGAAAATATTTGCAAATCATATATCTGGTAAGAGGTTAATATCTGAATTATATAAAAACACATAAAAATCAATAGAAAAGGCCAACGATCCCATTAAAAAATGTGTGGAATGGGATGCCTGGGTGGCTCTGTCGATTAAGCATCTGCCTTCAGCTCAGGTCATGATTCCAGGGTCCTGGGATCGAGTCCCCAGTCAGGCTCCTTGCTCAGCAGTGATCTGCTTCTCCCCCTGCCTGCCGCTCCCCCTGCTTGTGCTCTGACAAATAAATAAAATCTTTTAGAAAAATGTGTGGAGTATTCTGAATAGACATTTTTCCAAAGAAGACATACAGATGGCCAACAGGTATAAAAAAAGAAGCCCAACATTCCTAATCATCAGAAAAATTCAAATCAAAACTACAAAGAGGTACCACCTCACACCTGCTGGAATGGCTATTATCAAAAAGAGGAGAAATAAGTGTTGGTACAGATGTGGGGAAAAGGGAACCCTTGTGCACGATTGAGGGGCATGTAAATTGGTGCAGCCAGTATGGAAAATAGTATGCAGGTTCCTCAAAAAACTAAAAATAGAACTACCTTATGATTCAGCAATTCCACTTCTGGGTATTTACTCAAAAACAAAAACACTAACTTAAAAAGATATATACACTCTCACATTCACTGCAGCACTATTTACAATAGCCAAGATATGGAAACAACCTAAGAGTCCACTGAGGGATGAACGGACAAAGAAAATGTGGTCTATATACACAATGGAATGTTATTCAGCCATAAAAAACAATGAAATATTGCATTTGTGACAACATGGATGGACCTTGAGGGCATTATGCTCAGTGAAATAAGTCAGACAAAAAGACAAATACCATAACATCTCACTAATATGTGGAATCTAAAATAAACAAATAAACCCAAGCTCACAGACACACAGAACAGACTGGTGGTTGCCAGAGGCAGGGGGTTAAGGGTGGAAGAAATGGTGAAGGATATCAAAAGCACAAACTTCCAGTTATAAAATAATTCATTGGGATATAATGTAAGCATGGCAACTATAGTTAATAATACTTTATATTTGAAAGTTGCTGAGAAAGATCTTAAAAGTTCTCATCACACACACACAAATTCTGTAACTGTACAGTAATGGATGTTAACTAGACTAATTGTGGTGATCATTTCACAATATATACAAGTATCAAATCATGTGGTACACCTGAAATTAATAAAATGTTGTAAGTCAACCGTATCTCAATTTTACAAAACTAGAAGCACAAAAAACAAGCTATGAGATATGAGACTCAGCAAAACAGTACTCATAGAAAAATGTATAGCTATAAAATTGACCCGTTTAAAAAAAAGTACTTTTTTCTTTCTTTTCAAGATACGAGATAACTAGATAACTGCAGAGACACACCGGGGACAGTGCCATAAACATCTTCAGGGCTCAAAGTATAATCAAGATATAATAATATGATCAACTACAGATGTTTGAGCCAAAAAACAAATTCTTAATCATTCTTAATGTCCTCAGCAGACTGAATCAGTCCATTGACTTAAATCCTTTGAGTAAAAAGAACACCAAATATACTTAAGGAAGTATCTGAGATCATATCAGAAATATATACTTTAAATTTTCCTTTAATCTTCTAAAGGCACCTCCTGCCATCTACCATCATAATATACATTAGAGAAAGTGGTATGTCCAGGTTATACATGGGATTATTTGACATTATTTTGAGATAACCATTTCACAGGAAGAATTACTGTCATCTACTTCTTTGAGGTGTTTTATGAAAGCCAAGTGATAAATGGAAAAAAAGAATGACTTCATTGTAGGCCCAGTGCATCCCTGCACTACTCCCAGAGTTAATTCTTGATCTTTAGTTGTAATATGTTATTGCCATAACATAGTTCCCTAACCTGTAGGCTAGGAACTATTACCAAAGAAAAAGGAAAATAAATAACCTGGTACAATTTATCCTACTCAAAATACAAGATTCAAAATAACCATGTAAAACTGGGATAATCCCAGAAATTAGTGACAGCAAAAATACTGTGAAGATTGACAAAATTAAGAAAAAAAAAGATTCTTATTACACTTACAATGAATTCTCCAAGTTGAACTACATCAAATATGGTTATTTCTTAGAAATTAATGACAAACTATTAGAAACACATTAGGCTGGTGGCTCCATACACAGATGCTTTTCCAGATGGGCTTTCTCTTGGAGCAAATACATTTTGCCTCTGGTTCATGGAATGCAACTGTTATCTGAAAAATGCTTTTAACTTTATCCTGTACACAGAAAGCGCCAAAATAGGACTTTAACAGGGAAAACAGTGAACCAATTCAAACTCACACAAGTAAGAGACCCAATATCAAACCTATTCAATATAACCTCTATCCAAGAAGCATGTTTTGCTGAAAAGGACGCAGCAATGGGCTAATGACATACATGCCTCTTGTAAGTAGAATGCTTTATGTAAGGAAGTTGTAGTGAAGATGGACAGAGGAATAGGAAAAGAAAAAAAAAAACTGGAAGAAAAGCCAAATTAGAGAGCGTGGAGAAAAATAGAATAGAAATAACCATTCTCCTGTCTTTTTGTGGTAATCATTCCTTGCTCTCAGTGATAACTTTGCCAATTATGGACACAACCATAAACACTATATTTTAGTTAAGCCTGTATCTGAATTTTACAGTGTGTGTTTATTTTTTGTCTTGTGTCTTTTCCTTAACATTGTGTGTGATTTTTTTCATGGTCATTGCCTGTAGCTGGAATTTGCTCATTTTTCCATTGCCAAATAGTATCCCATTGTATGAAGGGATCACATTTTCCTTTTAATCCATTTTGATGTGGGTAAAAAATTTATATTTTTCACATTTGGGAACTGTAATGGAAAGGCTGGTATGAATAGTTGAGAACATGTATCTTAACTGCACAAATAACTGAGTTTCTTTAAGATTAAATATCTCTTAAGAGTGGGTCATGGGCTCTGGATATCTTTACTTAATGTTACATTGTACCCAAAAAGTTATACTTATTAACAGCAGAATAGTAGAGGTGTGTTTGGTCTGGGAACTCACTTTGGCATTGTTAGATATTTTGAATTTTTAAGACTCTAGAATGTATCTACTCTGATTACATTTTAATGGCCATTTTAATTTCCTAGAATTTAATGTCATTTATTATTTTTAACATTTGGATTTACTTTTTGCTGTAGCTTTTCAAGTCACTTGCCCATTTTTTAGAGTGTATTTTAAAAATTCTTTCATATATACTTCTTTCCATATTTTGAATGCTTGTCATTTATTCGTTTTAGGTGTTGAAAAATACATGATGACAATACGTTCCTACACACTTGGCTCTTTCACTCCCATATTTTGGCTTTTTCACACACTGTTACATTTTCATTTTCCTTTTGGTATCTTGTGATTAACTGAATTGATTTTAATGTTGTATGTTTTCCTTTAAGATTAGTATCAAGGAACTCTTTTATTATCGTGGTTTCATTAAGATATTATCTCATGATATCTTTTTAACACTCCATGATTTTGCTATTTACAATGAAGTAATTGATTTACATGGAAGGGATCTATTTAATTGCCTGAGACAAGCATCAATTTTAACTTTTTAACAATTTTAATTTTTTAATGTACTCCTACTATGATTTGAAATGTCCACCCTTTCCCCATTTTCCTCAGTGCTACTGCTGCCACATATCTATATATCTGCGGGTTTGTTTCTGTGTGCACAAGACTATTACATTGATTATTTTATTCCCAGGACTAACATGGCAGTGTATTACAGAGCATGGCTTTATAAAAATCCTAATAATTGTAGAACAAGTTCTCCATTTCCTCAACCCCCCTATTTTTTTTTACATTGTCCACTTGTTTGTCTAAAGTGTCAACTTAGTTTTGTGACAGTCTCTCCCATTGTTCCAGTTGGTATCAAACCCAAGGACTAGGGAAAATCTGAGGGCATTGTTCTAAGGCTTTTGGGGGAGTCTCTTCTCTCTGGTGGCTAACGTATGGTTGATGTGAGTTGAGAATTCTCACTTGGATAATGAGTAAATGACTCCTCCTGGGTGCAGTGACAGAAGCCGGATCATGAGACACCTATACTCTGAAACAGCATTCTACAGTTATATAGTAAAATGTTTCCCTTTTTTCATTATCTTTTTGTTTTGTAACAAAAGGTAGCCATGAGCACTTAACGCATTTTGCAAATTAGATATTTGAATTAATTTCAATCTTAGTCCTAATGTAGACAAATTAGTTTCTATTCTAAAGACAATAATGAAAAATATGTTTTCTTAGGTGCTTTTTTAATCTGATTTTTTTCAAGATTTTTTATTTATTTATTTGACAGAGAGAGAGAGAGAGTAAGCAAAAGCAAGCACAAGCAGAGAGGGAGAGGGAGAGGGAGAAGTACACTGCCAACTGAGCAGGGAGCCTGATGCAGGGCTCAATGCCAGGACCCTGGGATCATGACCTGGGATGAAGGCAGACGTTTAACTGACTGAGCCACCCAGGCTCCCCTTAAATCTGATAATTTTAAATGAATGTATACATATACATAATTTAGTACATACACTTAGTCCTACATGTGACTAAAAAACAATTACTTAGGGAATAAATTACTATTTAAGAACTCTGAAATCATTTTTTTAGGTAAAAAATAATCTCCTAACAAAGAGGAATGCCCTTTGCATATCTGTCCTTCTGAAAAATAATCTTTAAAAAATGCTTTATTATACAAGGAATATTTGGGCCAAAAAAAATTGTGTTACTACTTAAGCATTGATGGTGAAAGAATCCATGTATTTGTTCTCTTCTGTATACCCTTTGGTATTTTTTTTATAATCCACTTTCCAGGAAGGTATACAATAGTAATTCATACTAACGGTAGGTTCACTTAGAATAAATGTAAAGTAACAGGATTGTTCTGCTTTTGGACAGTTTAGAAACATATACGAAAAGCCAGAAATTATTATGTGGTCTACTGAATGTAAATGTCTCAGAATTCAACTGCTATCAAAGTGAGAACTATTGCAATCTCTGTGTTTTCGTCTCTTAAAGAATGCAATGCATACTAAAATAGAACAGTCGAAATTGCCCATTTTCCCAAACTGGCTATTATCTATATATTGATTATACCACAAACTCATTTCCTTTTTGCTGGACAGAAACATTATATTCTGAAAAGTGTATTTTTCACCTTGAAAATAGGTCAAAATATACAAATTCAATATATATTTCTCAGAGATCTATCAGAATCATCCATGGGACACCTACATTATAAACCACTAATATATACATTTTGTTATCAATGTCAGCTTTTATCTCCCTTAAAACAGTCATCTTCTTGAGTCAGAATGCTCTGTTACATTGCATCTTTTTAAAGTCTTGGATAGAATAGGAATACCATTTTAACATATTCTGTATTTTAACCTGCCTGGGCTCAAAATGTGCTCATTTCTAGTAAAGAAAACTACAAATAATCTTCTCTTTTACAAGGTTTTAAATCAACCACATGCAGAAAGCTGATAAGTAAGGGGAACAGAATAAATTACAATCCTATTATGTTCTTTTTTTTTAGTACACATTTTCTGGTAGATTGTTTATGATGCATTATCTCCTGTTTCCAAACTGTCAAAATGGTGAGTAGAGATACACAGTATAACTTCCGCTGACTTTAACAGAAGTAGCTGAGCAATTTTTGAGGTGCCAGCTGTCGGCTACACAGACAATAGGATTAGCCAAAGTAGCTACTGATATGACAAATGAAGGAGATGAATTTCTCATTCTAATTCTGCTTATGTCAAGTGAGTTTACATACAGAAAATAGTCAAAATCATGATATTTTTTAATTCACATTAAACTTACATTATGATTGTATTTTTAAAATTTACATGGATTTTCATAGACTTTGTGACTAAAAAAACAATACTTAAAAAGATTACTCTTTAAGAACTCTGAAATAACTTTTTAGGTAAAAAATAATCTTCTAATAAGGAGGAATTTGTTCAAATTTTAATGATAAAATTTCATAATACAAAGATAAACATTAAATGTAAATACTACTAAAGGCAATTATAAACCAATCATTCAGTTCAATTAAAATTGAGAATGACATACTATGTAGTATATAGTTACCTGTAGCATGTGATACATGGGATGTAATGTGATACCATGGTATGTATATGAATTTTGGATCCAGGGTTTGGTTCAAATCCACACTTCCAGCACTATACTAGATGTGTAGTACTGGGAAAGTTAACTTATCCTTCATGAATTTAATTTCTTCACTTGTAAGTGGTAATAACATCACTTATAATATAGAGTTATGACAGTTACATAAAATTAAATTGAAGGATGAGTCCAAGTCACCTTGCTCTTAGTGGCAGTAGTTAGTTGCTCGATATATTTGCTTTTTCCTCTCAGTGCCTTATGTATCATGATATTTTTTTTACTCCTTCTCAAATCTTACACACATCTTATTTCATTTTAGCAATCTATCAACTATATGTTATTAAACTATTATTTCTGTCGGAGAAAATTAAAATTTTTTAAAGTTAACTCGCTTACTCAAATATCTTACTTCAGACATGGATTTGGTTCTAGGATACAGCAATTTATTTAAAAAAATGGAATAAATTATATGCTTATACTTTAGCAGGGAAACTAGCAGAAAACAAAAAATTAGAAAAACATTTACTTAATTTCATAATTGATGTGACAGATATGAAATCAGCTACTAAGAAAAAGAAAGTGGGATTTAATTCTATAGCACAATTTACTTGTTTATTTTACAGAACCTGACTCTAGAGACAGGTGATCCAGGGCCATGCAGTAACTCCACAGTGGAATTACTGCCCCATGTTCCCTCCATGTGTTCCATCATTCATGGCATGAGGACCCATCCTCAAACTTATTTCAAAATGGCTGCTGCAGCTCTAGCCACAGAATCTATACTCCAGACTGGAGAGAAAAGGAAAATTACAGAAAGCAAAACTTCTCTCCCTAAGCCAGCTAAAGAGAGAGAAAAGAGAAAAACCCTGAGTCCCTATTAATCACTTAAACAAAATCTCACGAATTTTAAATTAATGATGCAAAAGAAACGTCATCTTAAGTCCAATAATTACATCATATGAAACACATCACTTTGTTCATGAATATAATTTATACTACTTAAAAAATGTTCTAGGGCACCTGGGTGGCCCACGTCATGATCCCAGGGTCCTGGGATCCAGTCCTGCATCAGGCTCCCTGCTCACCAGGGAGCTGCTTCTCCCTTTGCCTCTGTCCCTGCTTATGCATTCTCTCTCTCCGTCTCTCTCTCACATGTGCGTTTGCAAAAATAAATAAATAAAATCTTCAAAAATAAATAAAAAATGTTCCATCTCATATCATCCCAGATAAGTGCTCAGTGCATTAGTTTCCTACTGCTGCTGCAAAAAATTACCACAAACTTAAGTGGCTTAAACAACATAAACTAGTATTTTAGTTCTGGAGGTCAGAACCTTAAAATGGGACAGTAGGTATGCTTTCATTCTCAAAGCTCTTACAGGAAATTCCATTATCTTGCTTTTTCTAGTTTCTAAATATTGTCTGCATTCCTTGGCTCATGTTCCCATTCTCCAACTTCAAAGCCAGCAGTGTAGCATCTTCCAATCTTCCTCTCTCGGTGACCCCGGTTTCTGTCTTCATATTTCCTTCTCTGACTCTTCAGCCTCTCTCTTCCATCCTTCAAAGATCTCTGTGACTGTATTAGGCTCACTTGTATAATCCAGGATAATCTCTCCACCTCACGGTCCTTACTTAATCATATCTGCCAAGTTCCTTTTGCTATCCATGTAAAACAGCATATTCATAGTTTCCAGGGATTAGGACATAGACACCTGGCAGGGGGATCTAACAGTCCATTTATCACAAAAAGCGAATTACACATGTGAACTTAATTCAACATATGAAGTGTCTATTAAAAAGGCTACATATACAGAGCACCTGGGTGGCTCAGTTGGTTAAACATCAGACTCTTGATTTAGGCTCATGTCATGGTCTCAGGACTCAGGAGACTGAGCCCTATGGCGGGCTCTGCACTGGGTGTGGAACCTGATTAAGATTCTCTCTTTCCCTTCCCTCTGCCCCCCCCCAACAAATTAAATGAATAAATAAATAAAAAGTCTACATATCCAAACAAACTAACCCTGACAATTATAAAGCTCTCCATTCAACAAATTGAATTGTTGTCTTAGATTTATGTCTCATTCCTCGCTTCACTGAATCTTAAAACATCCTCTTTGTAGAATTCATCTATTAATTATTTATTTTAGGTTTTTTAGGATTAAAAAACTCAAATACCATCTTGTCACATGCTTTTCAATAAGGCACATATTTTTATTATTTTGATAGAAAAATTGCTGAATGTCCTGTAATTAACATATTAGTATTACCTCAACTAAGACAGAAATGTCAATGTATGCTAGAAGGGTTTCTCTAAAGCACCCACTCTAATACAGAAGTTTATATATTCAAGACACTTCACAAACTCTTAGATTATAGAGTATGCCAAAGCCTACTGGACCATAAATTTAGCTCCATCTAGCTCATCATCTTTTCCAATACTAAAAGGTTATAAAATGTTAGACTATAAAGTTATCTGAGATATGACCTAATCCTGCCCTGACCTCATGATATTCTTCATCTAAGTGATTCCTCACAATTTGAATCCATTTAGTTATAGAAACCAACATGTATAGTGAGTTGCTCAACTCATGACACAGGTTAATCTTATTACTTGTTGGGGTTAATGTAGAGCATGAAATCATCCATAATACCTGGCTTGCTAAAATGTAACACAGAGGTTGCTGGGGGCGAGGGAAGGTTTGGAGAAGGACAAAGGCCTTTGGAATGACCTCTCTGCTCTAGGAATGCCGTGGAGAGTTGCCTTCCCCGAAGCTTTCTTAGCCCATACCGCTGCCCTATGATCTAAGAGATGTAGGCATTGTCCCCCAGGCTACGTTTAGCAGAACACGTAGAACACGCAGATTAGCACAGAACACGCAGATTAGCATAGAACACGCAGATTAGCATATCGTATCTTTCCAGTCAACAGATCCTCCTAGTTTCAGTAAGACCCCTTGTCTTACAGCACATACTTGAGAAACAGTGATAAGGATTTGTGATTATCCTGAAGGACCAATAAAAGTGGGAGCAAAGAAGAGCAAAGTGTCTTTGTCTCTGAGGGCTGACCCCCTTGCTTTCTCCTCTCTGTCACAGCAAAGTTTGGAGGAATCTTTCACCTGCCGGTACAGGGATTGCTGGCCATTCCCGGTAATTACTTATGGTTGAATAGCCACTGAACAACTACCTTTGCGAAAACTAAATAAAATACTGCATGTGCAAATAATCATTCATGGTGACCTGTCTTAAAGTTGTGAGTCCCGCACTTAAAGTATATCCGAGACATAACAATGCGTAGGATTTGAAAGCTTAACAATTCTACAGTACTATAAATAAATGAAAACTGCTTTGAAGTTTCCAGAATACATATGTAAATAATAATACTAAAATGCTGTGCAGTTTTTCAGCAATTATTCCTTAAATGATTAGCCACATAGAACAAAATATTTTAAATTCATTTTATTATTTTCCATTTAATATATTTCATCTTTTTTAAACCCTAAAGGAAACTTCATATTTATATCTTCCTAGAAAGCAAAATAAACTTAAAATGATAAAATATATTTAACTCAGAGTTTATATGGAATGAGAGAGAAATATAAAGAAAAGAAAGAAAATTATATTTAAGTTGAGAATTCCTTGGACAATAATAAAGTTTAAATTAAAGTTTATATTACTTTGTTTTATCTAAACTCCACTGGGAGATATAAAACTCTTCATATACATAAGGACATGCATCATTATTCATGGTATTTTTCTGCCTAAAGAAAAGTACATAGACAATATATGGGCAAAACAGTGAAGTGCCCACCATAAATTAGAAAATTAAGAATACTTCTTGCAAGGTAGCATGTAAAAGGATATACGCTGCAGTTATTGCTCTAAATATGTAACTTCTTTCAATAACAGACTACCTTCCAGGTTTCTAAGAGAAAACAGAAAGAAATTATATATTGTGTATTCAATTATTCCTTCTTCATTCATTCATTTAATGAACATTTATAGAAAGGCTACCTGGATGCCAAAACTGTTCTACGTGCTGAAAGAAACAAAGAAGTTTATGACTCAATTGATGAAATAGAAAATAAGTAAGTAAACACAATAATCAAAAGATAGTTACAAATTTGGATAAGTTCACTGAAAATGAACAAGGCTAGAGAGCCAGGGAAAGAATTACATAATATAAAGTTGTAGAATTTAGGCTGGAACCAGACTATGCATAATTACCTAGACTACAGAAGACTATAACTACAAATGATATTATTACACTTGAAGAAATGTGGTCAAAGTAAATAGAAAACATACATGGAGACTAGAGAAGGAGAGTCCCAAAGATTAAAATGTGGCATTCTTCACCTAGTAACTCCAGTAGAGAATCAAGGAATTTTGAGGTGATACTGAGGTCTCTGTGGAAGGGAATGGCTTTATCATAATATCGGCTCCACATGTGTTTTTTTCTCACTCTTACACCCTCAGAATAATTCCAAGCATAGAATGAATTCAAAATAAATACATATAAAGTAAATAAGTGAAATAATAAAGGAATGTTTAACTGTGCTCTTAATAAACTCTTCCTCAAAATTTCTAATTTCATGTTGTGTTTATTCCAAGCTCACCAAGCAATCACCCATATGGGGCTTCACAGATTTGTCCTATGAGGAAAAATTATCCTTTCTCTGTCAATAAATTTTCTCACAGTAAAGAATTACTCATTTTGTTTATAAGCCTGAATGTTTATGATTGGGTTATTATGAATCAACTCTTCAAAAATTAATCAACACTTGTACCTTGGGAAACTAAGGAATTTGACAATTTACCAGACAAGATGCACCCACTATTCTTAAAGTAAAAAACAGAATACCCAGTTGTGCTCTCATGACCTTATTTTATCATAAGTTTTAAAATCAAATTTTGAAGAGAAGACATTTTTGGATATAGCCTTATTCCCCTCACTATTGCTGGCAAGCACTTCCACAGCATTCCCAAATATTTAATTCTATACATGAATTATAATGTTATGAACTCCGAATACTTCATCTACTGTCTATGCTTGTGACACTCTGCATATGCAGAATATGATCTATTGTGATTCTCTATAACTTCTATAAGGAGCTGATCAAATATAAAAATTTATAAAGCCATAAGAAAAAGGCTAATTTGGGCAAAAAACAATTACTCTGTAATTGAGTGTATATTCATGGTATATAAGAAAAGTCAAGACATATCATTGACTTGAATAAGAAGAATTAAGATGATGATGACTAGCATTTTACAGGGTTTTCAATCCTCATAATCACTTGGTCTTCACAATAACTCCATATAGTAGACAGGATACATGACATTATGCACTTTACAGATGATGAAACTGTACTCAGATTTTAAATGAATGCTTTCAGAGTGCAGTAACGCAGGGAAAAAGGCACAAGTTTTGAATCTGGTTGCCCTATGTTGAAAGCACAGCTGATAAACACAATTAGCCATGTGGCTTCATCATTTGACTTTTCTTCTCTGAGTTTACTTTTTTCCTCTCACCTCTGAATTGGAGGTAATGATACTTTTCCTTGCTTGTGTGACAGGAAGATGAGAGGTAAGGCAAATACAGTCTCGGCCCGTAAGAGTCATTTAGTAAGTGTTCATTGCCTTTATTATTAATGACATTCTGAACATTGTTATTAACTCAGATCTTTCAATTTTATATGAAATGCTCCTTAATTGAGAAATAAAATGTAAAGACAAAATGACTCCAGTTTTCTTACTTTGGACACACCAGAAGGTAATGTGCAACATAATTCTTTCATTCGGTATATTTTAACAGCATTATTGATGTACAATTTATGTACAATAAACTGCATATTTAATGTCTAAAATTTGATCCATTTTTATTTATTTATTTATGTATGAAATCATTACTGCAATCAAGAGAATGAAGATATCTGTCAAATAAACCCAGTAAACATTAATTCTGAAAACAACATATACAGCCAATATAGTAATATTTTTCCACAGGGATTACATTAGCACTTTTACATGACTCATGTCATTTCTTTTAAACTGAATTACATTTTTCATCCTTATTATCTATTCTATACAAATTCTATCTATCTAGATTATCTAATATATAAACACACACACACCCAACTGATGTTACAAAACATTGTTGTATCATGTTTATTGGTTGTCTCTACAAACAGTGACTTGGGGAATATGGACACTCAATTCTCAAAAATAAAAATAGAAAGTGTGGTCATAGGCATTTCAAGACTGATGAACTGACTTCTTCATCATGCCATCATGTACCCAACCTTAGGAGGTACTTCTTTCTGTTTTTAAGCCTGTTAATCTATTGTCACAAGTTGGCTGCTGTAGTCTTAGGTAATGCAAGACATTTGCAAAAGAGGGAGTTAGAATTACCTATAATTCCTGATTCATGTTTTCCTTTCATTAGGAAAGCAAAAAGTAACTGAAAACCATCAACACACTCTCCTTTGGGATTAATTGGCTAGTAATGGGTCTTAGGAACACCTCTGACTACAAGGAATATGAAATTGAGTTCCCAGCAAAAGAAAAAAAGAATGTCATAGTTGGATTAGGTCAACAATGATGCTGTAATTGCACAGAAACAGTGTCACACTTAAAAAACAATTAAAAAGAAATAATGAAAATTAGGGACAAAACTGACATATCTGTCACAGTATACTGTGTCTCTATATGAAATCTAGGATTTATGAGAAGATTTAGACATATGAGTATTCAAAACGAGGTTTGACTTTTTCTAATACAATCATAACTGTTAACTACTACTGAGTATGAGAAAACATGACACATAAAAAAAGTGCTGAAGAAAATAGGATTTTAAAGCATAAAATAAAACTGCTATTAGTAGAAACAATATAATTAAATTTTTTAAAGGAAATATATGAAATACAGGGGGAAAGTGTTAAAGTGACATATATTTAGGGAAAAGCAATAAAACATCATAATACCTCTTCAAAAATGAATAAAGTAAAACATGTTTTGTTAAAATAGCCTCACAGAGTTATAGACAGAGAAAAGTCCCATTTTCACCATTGTTTCTAAGACCAATACAATTTTGAAGATAAAGATAAAAAAAAAAAACTGGCAACCTTATGTCTACAACCAATAATTGTTAAATAAAAATAAGACAGATGGTAACCACACTTGTGAGCACAGCATAACATATAGAGATGTTGAATCGCTATGTTACCTGAAATGAATGTAACATTGTGTGTCAACTATATGCAAATAAATTATTTTTTAATTGTTAAGCAAAAATAAAGCAGCAAAATGTAAAAATGCATCTGTTATTTTCTTTAATTATATCAAATGCAATTTTTAAAACTGATAGTTTACATCAAAAACAAATCAAAAGCTAAGTAAATTTTAGTAACAGCTATTCATTTAGATTGCCAAAGTAAAGTATATTCCACGGCAGTTAAAAAATTAACAAATCCATCAAATACTTCTCACAAGAAGGCAAGATTACACTTACAGAACATTTTAAGTAAACAACTCCAACTAGTGTCCCCCCCAAAAAGATTTTTTTAGCTTTTTTTTTAAAAAAGAGCTAAAGCAGTTCATGACTGAGTGACACTGACTCTGAACAAAGTGGCACATTTGTACTTTAATACCTACTCTTTCAACTCCAACAATACCTTTGGAGTCAAATTATCAACTCAAGAGTATCATTAAATGGATGCAATTAATAATGGCAGCACAAGCACTATTAAAATGAAAGTCCAAATATAACATGATGTCTGCGAAAAGTTAAGCAGACATTTTGTATTTTGAAATATTTAACTAATTTTGTATTTCTGAAATATTTAACTAATATGGTAAATGCATAATCTTTAAAAATGAGGAATTAAATCAGAAGAAGGAGCATGATGGGGCAGCTGGATAGCTCAGTCGGTTGAGCGTCAACTCTTGGTTTCAGCTCAAGTCATGATCTCAGGGTTCTGAGATCCAGTCCCACATCTACGGCTCCCAGTTCAGCAGGGAATCTGCTTGGGATTCTCTCTCTCCCTCTCCCTCTACCCCTCCCCCCCCAAAAAAATAAATAAATATTTGAAAAAATAAGAAGGAACATGATGGTCAAGTTCATATAATTTCCTATATGGTCTCATTAATGGGATCTATGGAATAAAAAAGTACTATGTCCTTATATATTTGGAAAACTGCACCCCCATATCAGATAATCAGACAATTTTCAGTTTATTGATCCCCCGAAAGGATACTTTTCTCATCCAGACCTAAATGTAAAGTTTCTTGTGTATAATCTATTATATATTTTATGTAATATACTCTTAAGGACTGAATTATAGCCCTCTCCCAAATTCGTAAGTTGAAGTGCTAACCTCCAGTATAACTACATGTGGAGACAGGGTCTTCAGGAAGTAATTAAGATTAAGGTCATAAGGTTGAGGCCAATAACACTATGGCCTTATAAGAAGTAGAGAACTCTCTCTCTCTGCATTCTTAGAGGAAAAGACATGATATGAGGACAAAGCTGCCATCTGCAAACCAGAAAGAGAGTTCTCAGCAGAAAGTGAATTGGCTGGAAACTTGATCTTTGACTTCCAGCCTCCAAAACTGTGAGGAAATAAATTTCTGTTGTTTAAGCCACTCAATCTATAGTACTTTGTTACAGCTGGTTGAGAAGAATGAGACATGCAGCAAGGGCTTTAAATTTAGGTACTTTTTTTTTAACAATGGAAAAAATTTTTAAGTAACAACACCAGAATAATAAGATTTTTAAATAAGGAAAAGCAAAAAAATAGGCTATAGAATAAATACCTAAGTATTAAGTAATACAAAACACAGAAAACTTTAGTCTGATATAACACCTTACCACTTCTTTGAAAACTAGTGGCATACATACACCTATTATAAAAATTAATAAAGGGAAACCTCAACAAAATGGACTTGGAAGCCTGGAAAAGGGAGTCTTTCATGGATTACCGGAACAATTGTCAATTACAGACTCCAACAGAAGAATCATCAACAGGCAGGAATTACCAGTTTCAGGTCCCAACACGGAAAGATGTACATTGCATCAACACCTCAACTTTCTCCTCCTTCTACCATAAAATAACATCCATCTCCTTTTTTTGTAACATTCCTTTTTTGCTGGACTTACCTATGGTTTTGCCATAAACTGCAATTGTCTATTATCCCCAAATGTACCCATTTTTACTGGTAAAGTAATTGAGTATTATATTTTTAAGATTAAAGCTATTATAAAAGAAAATATTTATACCAAAGCTATATGACTTTTATCAGTAAGCTACTATGTATTTAGTATGTGGTTTTAAAAAATTTCAATACTTTCAGAGAAGACTACTAATGATATTTTCATTTACATTCACCTCTACAATGCACATTTTAAAATATTTATATTTTTTAAACCTTATAAAACTAGAACTGAGCTAAAAAAATTTTTTGAACCTATTAACTATGTCTGAGGATGAGGAGTGTAATCAACACACAGAAGAGCTGAAACAACCTGCAGGGTTCTGGGTACAAGAGAAGAGAGTAGTGGATGAAAGTTTGACTAAAAGTGCCATGAGAAAAGATGTGTCCCTGGTTCATTAGGTCCTCTCATTTGTGAAAGAATAATTTGAAAAATACAGATTGCTGACATTTCCATTATTGTATGAAAGCCTGCACAAAGCCACGGATTGAGGAAGCAGAGGGAACAAAAGAAATCCCCCTAAAAGGAACTGAAACAGTATATCCACCAGCTCAAATAACAGAGCTGTGATTTCTCATTATCACAATGGATCCAATTTGCCACTTTGGAATCTAACAGCAACTGAGTAGGTAGGGGCCTGGATTAAGAGAACTACAAAATGAAAGAGAGAAAGGAGTTCTGGTTCAAAACAAAACAAGACTGCAAAGCAAGTGAGCAGCAATATGGAACAAATTAACGTTAACATCAAATCACTCTACCTAGAATTAAAGCCACCAAATAAATAAATAAATAAAATAAAGCCACCAAAGAATAGACAATTTTTGAAGAAAAAAGGCAATGAATGACAAAAATGTATGATTTCATCAGAGTGTTAGGACCATCTGAGATTTGTGTAATTGGCTAACCATTATTCAAGGTGGAGAGAATAAAATAGACATTTTCATGTTAACAAGAACCTGGATGTCACTACCTACAAAACTACAGAAAATTTTGTGAGAAATTCTGCATGAAGAAAAATGATCCCATATAAAAGAAACAGGATGCAAAAAAAACAAATAAAAATACTATGCAAACATATTGACAAAATATTTAATATACTGACTACTAAATATAATAATGAATAGTTTTCTTTGGGAAGGGTACTCACTGAATGGGGGGGGAAGGGCAGGATCAATGGAGAGCTAGGAGTGATGTATCTTATTCTGGGTATTAGTTGCATCAGTCTGTGGTAAATCATTCAATTTATATGTAATATTCTGTTTGTATATTCCACGTGAAAAAAGCGTTAACACAAATGACCATTTCTTTGTGTTAAAATAAAAAACAAGTATAAAATCTTCAACAAAAAATAACATGGTGGGGGGATGCCTCGGTGGCTCAGTCAGTTGAGTGTCCAACTCTTGATTTTGGCTCAGGTCAAGATCTCAAGGTCCTGGGATTAAGCCCTGTGTTGGGCTCTAGACTCACAAGGAAGTCGGCTTGAGATTCTCTTTCTCCATCTCCCTGTGCCCCTCCCCCCAGCATGTGTGCTCTCTCTCTCTCTCAAATAAATAAATAAGTCTTTAAAAAAAATAACATGATGTGTGTTGGATGTGCATGTGTATAATGGCAAGTTCAACTGTGAATCATAATAGGCTAACCACTACATCACATCAGATAGAGGATAAAAATGCCAAATCAATTTAGACTCTAAAAAGCAATTTTACATAAATATATATGAAAGTATTTTAAAAACACTTCTAATAACCATTAAAATATTAAAATTTAAATAAATCAGTATGTGGAAAAGGAGCGGGAAATGTAGAAACTTTAAGCCAAACCCTCAGGAAAGAAGGAAAACAATAATAGAAATTTTTTAAAACTGTAACTAGAAGAAAATAAGATTTTAGAAATATGTTAATCACAAAAAAAGAGATTCATGATAAGACAACTGTTATCAGCTGTATGCTGTTTACAAAACACACATAAAATTCTAGTTTTCTGTAATAAAATGATGTGTGTGTACATAATCATGCAGAACTATTATAATATTATAACAAAATTATAGTAATTGTTTGCTTACTCTCATGCTAAGCCAGAAAACTAAAATTATTATTTCTATCTCCTTTGCAGCTAGGGTCCCACATGTGATATAGGTTCTGCCAAATCAGGACACTTGCATGAAACTTAATTTTAAAAAGAGTTTCATGGAAACCCTTGTACGGTACAAAACATTAATAATGATACCAAGAATCATGGTAGAAAGGAATTTCTGAGGAATCCAGCAGTGGAGGAGGCAGTTTCCTGAACCCATCATTTTTAATTATTCCAAGATAGCCATGTCCTTAAGGAATCATTTTGAAAATCGTTTCTGAAAGGTCAGTCTAATTTTTTTTCTTTCTTTTGATGGGGCTTAGGGCAGACTGGCCCAAAATATGCTAAAGTGGCATATTGATTATTTTGAACTAAAGTTTCTTGAAAGCAGCTGGTTCAAGCAGGACACTCTGACTCTCCTCTCTGTCCCCCTGAAAACAGTAAATAAATCTCATATGACAGGTACCCTCCCTGCAGTGGGAGGCGGAGCCACATCCTTACATCCGTATCCCCCCCACTCCCTACCTCCACTGAGATAAAGAATTCAGAGCTGAGAATCTATGTAAAAAAACTTCTGTTTAGTTTCTTCACTAATTAGTAACTAAGCCTAAGCTTTTCTTCTCAGTGCTTCACAAATTTATTGTTTCTTTGTGTAAAAGGTATATAAATAGCCATCTTTGGTCACTTCTTGAGGCCCATATCTGTAAGACCATACATATGAAATTAAACGTTATTTTTTTAGTCCTGTGAATCTGTCTTGTGTCAATTTATTTTTTTTTTAAGATTTTATTTATTTGAGAGAGAGAGTGTGAGAGAGAGAGCAAGAGCATGAGCAGGGGAGCAGCAGAGGGAGAGGGAGAAGGAGACTCCCCACTGAGCAGGGAGCCCAATGCAGGACTCGATCCCAGGACTCCAGGATCATGACCCCAGGACTCCAGGATCACGACCTGAGCCGAAGGCAGATGCTTAAGCAGCTGAGCCACCCAGGCGCCCCTGTCTTGTGTCACTTTAATTATTAGACAAGCCCAAAGAGGCGAGGGAGATATTTTCCTCTCTCTAATTTCTTCCAAACTCTTATGTTAATATCTATATCCTTTAATAAATACTTCTTTGCTTGAAATAAGTATAAAGGTAATCTGTTGCATGCAACTAAGCTCCCAATAACAGACTAGCATACCATAACAAAAGAAAGCTGGAAAGAACTTAAATATAGATATCCTCAGTTATGAGCTGAATTGTGTTCTACAAGTCGTATGCTAAAGTCTGAACCCCTACTAGCTCAAAAGATGACTATTTGGAGACATTTTCCTCTTAAAAAGATCCTAAGTCAAGTCATTAGGGTGGGCCCTAATCAATATGACAGATATACTAGTAAGAGGAGGAAATGTGAACACAGACGTACAAAAAGCCATGTGAAGACAGAGGAAGAAGACACCCATAAATAAATCAAGAAAAAAAGCCTCAGAAAAAAAACAACCCTGGGGCACCTGGATGGCTCAGTTGGTTAAGCATCTGCCTTCGGCTCAGGTCATGATCCTGGGGTCCTGGGATCGAGCCCCACATCGGGCTCCCTGCTCAATGGCAAGTCCACTTCTCCCTCTCCCTCTGTGATCTCTCTTGCTTTCGCTCTCTTTCAAATAAATAAATAAATTAATTAATTAATTTTTTTAAAAAAAGAAAGAAAAGAAAAGAAAAAAACAACCCTGCCAACACCTTGATTTCTGACTCCTGACCCCCAGAACTGTGAGAAAATTCATCTCTGTTACTTAAGCCATCCAGGCTATAAGTACTTTGTTTTGGCAATCCTAGTAAATTAATACATTATCCTATTTTTCAAACAACATAGTTGTCTCTGTTTGAAATTCAAGAGACTCCACAACCTATTTGAACTAAAGAGTTCCAAAAATTTGCATCATAAACAACAAAAAACATCCCTCTACATGAGAAGAGAGACTTAGAACAAAACAATTCTATTCCAAAGGGTTAAAAAAAGTATATATTATTTATAATTAAATCCAGTCATCTACTTGGAAAAAATTAATGTTAAAGTGTAAACACTTTATGAAAGACATAAAACAAAAACTGAATTAAGGCCCAGATAATGGCACAGTCACAGAGTAGATTACTTATTACCATAACAATATACAATTTCCCAAAGGACTCAAAAAATTCAGCACAATAAAAATAGAATTCTCAGCGTATTTTTAATTTTAAAAGACTTTAAGAAGAGCTAAGCTAGTTTTAAAAAGGGAAACAATAACTTGAAAATTAATTCTAAACAATATTCAAATAATCCAAAAGACAAGCAGAACACAAGGAGCAGTGAATAATAATTAATAAGGGATAGGCAGAAGACAAATAGTAAATGCTAAAATATAATGTGCCCTTGGAACACCTGGATGGCTCAGTCAGTTAAGCACCTGACTCTTGCTTTCAGCTCAGGTCATGAGGTCAGGCTCCTCTCTCAGCGCAGAGTCAGCCTGTGATTCTCTCTCCTCTCCCTCTGTACCCTGCCCCCCCCCCCACCGCTCATGTGTACTCTCTCTCTCTCTCTCTCTAAAATAATAAATTCTTAAAAAAAAAAAAAAGTAATGCGCCCTTAACAATGTTTATAGCATAGGATATAAACATTTGTGCGTGTATGTACATATACGCATATACATACACACACACAACTATATGCTGTTGAATGAGATATATTTTAAATATAAAGACACAGATTAAAGACAAAATAAATGAATTAAAAAAAAGGTATATCATTTAAACAATAAGGCTAAAGTGGCTATATTGATATCAGATAAAATAGACATCCTGGCAAAGACTATTCCGGGAAAAAAGAGGAATATTACCTAATTACAAAAGGGTCAATTCATCAGTCATAAATATGTATACACCTTCCACAAGGACAGATTTTAACACCTTTTTCATAAACTGAAAAATTTGACAATCCATTCTTAAACATTTGGTCTAAGGAACTGCTGACACTCTAAAAACTTTTATTCATCAAGTTATAGCTACTGATATCATCATTTTATCAAGTAAGAGTAAAAAATAGGTAATTTGCTATTTAATCATTTTATTTAAAAAATAACAATAAATCCTTACATGTTAAAGTCATACTGCATTATTAATATAACATAACTGTATTTTCCAAAATAGAAATTTAGAAGTTTGGTATCTTTTTTTCAAAATTCTTTATCATATAATTTAATAAAGAAAAGTTTTTGTATCAGCTTCTATATTCATCTGTTGCAATTATATTGTTTAGTTTGCTGTGTATGAAGAAAATCTAGCCTTACATTTATATAACGTTTATAAAAGGAGTATTTTAATAACGATTTTAGATAATGGAAGGAAATCTTTTTTGACACTACATCAAACCTTAGCAAGTACTACTATCTTAAAAGTTAATTATAATATGAAAAATGAAGCCATATTAGTGATATTTTTAAGTGTTTCTGTATTAAAACCCATTGTTTCATCTTGCTTATTAAATGGCTCTTTTGAGAGTTCTTGATGGTCTACCTGGACCATACTTTTGAGAACCAATTAACAACACACAAAAAAACAGCAAATATGTAGACTGATGAACATTATCAACCACCATGATGGAATTAATATTTACGGAATACTTTACTGAACAATTATATAATTCACTATCTTTCCAAAGGTACATGGCATTTCTATGATGGGTTAATCACACTCTGGGTCCAAAAGTAATAAATATAGTGACTGAAAGCATATACAGTATTTCTCCAACCACAACAGAATTAAATTAGAAATCAATACTAAGAAGATAGCTCATAAAATATCAAATATTTGAGAAATTAAGATAATAAATTTCTAAATAATCCCTAGACCAAAGAAGAAAATATGAGGGAAATTAGAAAATATTTTGAATTAAATGATAATGACCATAAACATCAAAATTTATAGTGCACAGCTAATTGAGTACATGAGGGGATATTTTTGGTTATACGGTTATTATTTTATTTTTTTTTAAAGATTTTATTTATTTATTCGACAGAGATAGAGACAGCCAGCGAGAGAGGGAACACAAGCAGGGGGAGTGGGAGAGGAAGAAGCAGGCTCATAGTGGAAGAGCCTGATGTGGGGCTCGATCCCATAACGCTGGGATCACGCCCTGAGCCGAAGGCAGCTGCTTAACCGCTGTGCCACCCAGGCGCCCCATACGGTTATTATTTTAAAAAGATAAATTCAGTGATCTATAATTCCACTTTAAAATGCTAAATAAAGCAAAGAAAAACCAAAATATGTGGAAGGAAGGAAATAATGAAGTAGGATCGGAAATTAACACGTATTGTCAAAAGGCAGTCTACTGCCAGAATTCCTTCTTCTAGGAAGGAGGTGAGTTCTTTTTGTCTTAAGGCCTCCAACTGATTGGATGAGTCCACCCACATTATGGAGGGTAATATGATTTACTCAAAGTCTACTGATCTACATGGTAATCTTTTGTAAAAATTACCTTTATGGCAACATCCAGACTACTACTTGACCAAATATCTGGGCACTATGGTCTAGGCAGGTTGAAACACAAAATTAATCATCAGGATGCATTTCTTTGTAAATTTTACATTTAAAAAACTACAAATAACTATTGAACTCTCCTAAAAGACATGAATGTCGAAGTACTGGATGAGATTGTATTAATTTCTGCAATTTACTTGAAATGTATCAGAGAAATCTGGTGACTGGGTAGATGAACTTAGAAAAAAATGGATGAATAGACATGTAATAAAACAAGTACCATGGAAGGCTAGAATTTAGGTCTTGAGTGTATGGATGTCTATTTCATGGTAGAAAAAAATAGATTATGTGTTGAGCACATATTTAAGGGTCAAATTAATGGATAAGTTACTTTGGGGTGCCTGGGTGGCTCAATCAGTTAAAGCGCCTGCCTTTGGCTCAGATCAAGATCCCTGGGTCCTGAGATTAAGCCCCATGTCAGGCTCCCTCATCAGGAAGCCTGCTTTTCCCCCTCCCTCTGATGCTCCCCCTGCTTGTACTCTCTCTCTCTCAAATAAATAAATAAAATCTTTAATTTTAAAAAAAATGGATAAGGGACTTGGAGGAATACTAATCAACATGGGATCATGTAGTCAACTCACATTTGAAGCATGATCTTGACAAATGAGAAGAATATCAATAATCAAAAGGAAAATATTGAGAAGCAATTCTTAAGGTAAGGACAACTGAGAAAAAAAGAATGGGATACTCTGCTGGAATAGGATATTTATGTGAGAAAGTGGTAATGTTAATATTCTTCATATCTATGCAATAAAACCTATACTTGTTAACCTTCATTTAAAATGAGATCGGAGCCCCTTCTTCTCCCCAACATTAACCTCTATTACTTACATGTATGGATCACCTAGTCTATTTAAATTAGACTTTAACTGAGCTTTAGAAAAGATTTCTAATCTGGAGACCTCTGCTCAACTTACTATGACCTTCTGGGTAGACTTCCTTCTATCACCAAACCGTCAAAGCTTAGTTAAACTAGTATCTCATCTGACTTCCCAAGATGCCCAAGTTATTCGTCTTCCCAGTGATTAATTAAACCACTTCATTTGTATTATTTTGTAACTTTTGTCATATTATGTTTCAGTTCATTTTTGTTATTTCATCTACTTATTCAATTATATTTCATATAAATATCATCTTACTTGCCCAATTAGACTAAGTAAAGTCATTCTGGTCAGGAACTGTGTCTTATTTACTTTGCTTCCTTCATAATTCTCATTGTACAACCTTATCTACCATGAATGGTGAAAAAATATTTAGTGGGTTAGTTTTATGTTGCTGCCTAGTAATAACCACAAATTTAGCAAAATAAAACATTTATTATTTCATGGTCAGGAGTTCAGAAACAGCTTAACTAGGTTCTCTGCTCGGGGTTTAATAATGAAGCAATTAGGTTGTCTACTAGGAATGTAATCCCATCTGAGATCCTCTTCAAAGCTCACATGAATGTTAGCAGAACTTATTTCCTTGAATCTATAGAACTTATCATGACTTGCTTCCTCAAGGCCAGCAAGTTAAAGAAAGTCTCTAATTTCTTCAATCTCTGGTCTCTAGATCTTCTTTTATAGGGTTAATGGATCAGACGGATCCAACTAGGAAAACTACCTTTTGATTTAATTAGAGTCAACTGATTAGAGATCTTAATTACATCTGAGAAATTTCTTCACCTTTACCAGAGAATGGAATATCATCACAACAGTGATACCATATCCACCTTGCCATACCCTACTGAATAGAAAAATGTTACAAGTCCTGCCTTCAGTGAGGAATTGAACAAGAATATGGGTCATTAGGGGTCTTCTTAGAGCTATACCTACTTTAGGAAATAAAAAAATGACATTTATTTATATTTGTATAATGCATTGAAAATGTCAACAAACCCACTGATACAGTTGCATATATTATATCATTGAACAAATTGGCAAGGAATGATCAATATGGGCTTTCCGAAAGCACGCAGTACATATCTTTGCCATAACACTACAAATGTGATAATTATTAAGAGAAAGAGCAGGGACTGGACTCAGGTCCCCTCAACCCCAATCGCCAAATCCAGCATACATTGATAGCTGAAACTCTATGCCCCTTAAGTACTGTATCTTCCAGGAGAGCTAAAACTCTCTTTCATTAGCATGTCTTGCAGGAATGTGGAAGCAGGATGCTTACTGAGCGCATACAAAGACTCGTGGAGACCCGATCAAACTAGTGTACGCCAAGATGGACCCCAGTGCTGAACTTTCATCGACTTTTTCCCTCATTATACAATCACACCAAGGGATGGAAATTTAACATGTTAATGAGACATGCCATGCATGAAGAAACATGGCCATTAAGTGTGCAGGTGCTAATAAATCCCCACCTCTACATGCTCAGACATCACCCTTTCCCCACCTAAATTTCTTTAAAAAATGCTCCCTGACCTCTCCTGGGAGAGTCACCCTGAGGACGCTTTCCTTTGTGCTGCCTTACTTGTCCATAAGCCTCAACAAAGCCTTGCCTGAAACTCCCATTTGGCCTCTTTCTAATTTCTATTATTTAGAGATCCCAAGGGCTGCTTTGCTATCAGTTAATTTCCAATAGTTCTTAGTTTCTTAGTATATTGACATTTGTCTTGAAATGTCTTCCAGAGCCTAATGATACGCCTCTTTTATAATAAGATTTCAATAATGGAAAATAGATACACTGATAGTCAAAATACGTATAATATTGACTTTTGGAGGGAAAGCACTGTATGTTAGCATAGGTAGGATGATGAAGTATTTCTGTAACAAGATACTGAAGTCCTAATTTCTTAGATAGCATGGAATTTTAGACTAGCTATAATCAAAGGCATTTCTGCACTCAGACTTATTTGCTCTTTTTCAAAACCTTTCCTCAATCCTGCTAAGGTGTTGGAATCTGAATATTGCCATTTTTTTCAAATTCAAATGGCATTTTGTATTATCAGTGGAAACAGAAAGAAGTACACATACTACAAAGCAAATTTCCTAAGGGCATAATGTATTTATGGCTCAAAGGATTTTATATTTAAAGGTTTCTGACTGATTTACAATAACAGTCTATGCTTAATGAGCTAACAAAGTCCTTAAAAGCATGTTTTCTCACCTCCTGCATACAATCAGCAAATAAAAACAAAACTCCAAAGGGAAAAACAGTATTGGCCTTTTTTCTTTGTTGTGGCTGGCAGAAAATAATTGGCTTAGTCCCAATTCATAGAATGTTAATGCTGCATTTAAACAGCACATTAGTGCATCCCTTCTATGGAAGAGAATTTATCGCCAGTATTCTCCTCTTGTGAATCTCTTCTCTTTCTATCATAACATAGTTGTAAATATAAGTATGGCAGAAAAACTGGAGTAAAATTGTTTCATAATGTGTTCTGTTTTCTCATGAATTGTTTATTTTATTTAAAAGCAGAACAGTTCTGCAGAATCATCTTAAATACCCTATCTATGGGAAAATTTTATTATATGATCTATTTTAAAATTCAGAATTGATGTTTAATTACCATAGCAAATTCAATTTCAAATAGGATATATATGTATTGAAAGGGTAATGTGGTGTACAACTAAAAGATGATGTTTGCAGTTACTAGTTCAAATAAACCAACACTTAGAGCATTTTATTTTTTAACAATTACATTTTTATGAAGCTATTAAAAATGGCACTGGCTATGTGAAATAAAATACTCATTCAGGCAAAGAAATTGCTCTGAATACAGGTTTTTTTTTTTTTTTTTCTGCTCTCATTTGGGTAGCCAAGAAGTTAAAAAAGTTGTACTTTGTTTTTTCTAGACCTATTTATACAAATAAGACAATTATTAATAATTATTAGAAATGTTGGCAAGAACACAAATTGAAGAAATATTAGTCATTAGGACTAAAATGCTGTTGCCAAGAGCACAGAATTTGAGTGTAGACTGGTGGTGCTCAAACCTATTTTTAATGGTTACTAATCATGTAAGCTTGAACACATTAAACATTCTTTGCCTTGGTTTTTTCATTTGTAAAACAGAGATGATAGAAACATCTACCTCATATAATTATTATGAATGTTAAATGAGTAATTACATGTGAAGTATGTGGAATAAGCCTTTCATGACATAATCTTTGTTAAAGCATTTTAAATATTATTGCTGTTATGTCTTGTTCAGAATGTTTCATAAGTATAGACACATTTGTTGTAAATTCCAAAATAAAGATTTTATAATGTGGTCATTTTACACTTCAAATGAAATCACAGCACAGCAATATTTTACACGATAGGAAATACACAGATCAATGATAACAATTTTAGTATATGTTCCTCAAACAGTTTACAGTAAATCTTTATGCCTGAATTGTTGCAAATCATACACTCTGCAGATCAAGATGCTGAGGGTAAGTAATGATTACAGACTTGCTTCTTGGTCACACAAATAAGTGATAAAAGTGAGATTAATTCTGGTTTCAAAATTCAAACTCCATACTTCTTATTCTATTTGAAATATGCATGTAAATGGGAACTGCCATATTTTACTATTATTGTTATTATTTTCCTACCACATATAATTCATGGTGATGAGTGTTTATTTTAAAACTAGATTTTTATAGTGAAATTTTAATACAAAATGTATGAAGAAAAAATGTATGAAGGGGGTAATTTTTCAGTTAATCAGAAATCAAAATTGAGAAGGGTTATATTTTAAAATTTTGAATTGAACATATTCAATTGAATTGAACTGAACATATTTTATTCACCTACACATGTAATGAAACAGAATATTTTTATTAACAAGCTTCACCATGGAGACCCAAAAATGAATGTTATGCATAAACTGCTTAACTTCAATTACTACAATATATGAATTCTGTATTGACAGTAAAGAGTAAACAAAACAAAAAAAATAGTATTCCACAAGATTGGGCCTAAAGTTTTATAATAAAAAGTTTGTGGATATTGCTAAAGATAAAAAAATATTAATCATATGAGTGTCAGGAACACACTGCTGATATATAGATACATATACGTGTGTATAACACCTCTCTTATAGTGACTAATGAAAGTTTATTCTGTTTTATTTCTTGAGAGTAGCTAGTAGCTTTACATTATGAAAATATAAAAGAGCAGGAGAGCTTGGGTGGCTCAGTTGTTAAGCCATCCACTCTAGATTTCGGCTCAGGTCATGATCGCAGGGTTGTGAGACTGAGCTCGGAGTCAGGCTCTGCACTGGGTGTGGGGCCTGCTTGGGTTCTCTCTTTCTCCCTCTCCCTTTGCCTTCCCCTACCCCTGCCGCTCACACCCGTGCTCTCTTTCTTAAAAAAAAAGAAAGAAAGAGAGAAGAAAATATAAAAGCACATGTACAGTTTGATATGAAAACACACAGTAGTCATGGTTCTTTCAAAGGAGGCTGTTCTACTGATATTACTTACCTCTGTATAAACAATCATATTGAATTACTTTCTGCTCTTTAATATTATGACATTTAGTCAAGTCTCTGTAAAGCTAGACTTACAAAATTCACCTTGAAAGAAATTAAGGATGGTAGGGAGCTGGGGCATAAGTTAGTTCTTTAGCCATAAGAACCCACCAAATACCATTCACCTATATAGAAAGATTAATCTCATTCATAACACAAGCACTGGGTTTACCACTTACTATTATCTGAAACTTTTGGTTCTGTTTAAGAAGAACTAACAATTCAAGGAACACAGTTACATATATATTGTTGATTTATTATGAATAAATCTCTTAGGTAGGAAAAACTACCATGTATTTTATACCCCATAGTTTCCAATGGTGAAGGGTGTGGGATAGTGTGTGGAATACAGTGTGGAAAAAATATAAAGGAAAAATTTATTATGTAACAGCTGAAAAGTTAGCTTTGTTTTTTAAAAAGTCTTAATAAAATTCTAAAGAAAAAAAAAAAAACACTAAAACAAAACACGGGGAAAGCCGAGAAAGTAGTTTAGGCAAGTGCCAAAAGATGCAACACAAGTTGATACAGCTTCCGTTTCTTAATGAGAATAAAGGAAATTGTTTCTACTTCTGAGAGACAGGAGGAACAAAAGAGAAAAAGCCAAAAACCAGAAGAAATAAAAAAGTTAGCAAGATGGTAAAATCCTAGAAACCTAGAAACCCTTTAACCTAGTGAGATAAAGGATGAAGAATGTAGTAATCCCTGCCTTTCACAACCGAGTTTAATGGAGTTTAATGTTAATTTCAACCAATCTCCTTCTCCTCACTTCCCACTCACTTAGTAAATAAATAATACAAATGAGGCTTTCAGTCCTGCACCACATGCAAAGTGGCTCTCCCTGACCAGTAGTAACTACACTGACATGATGCATCATCCATATTGGGCACTTTTGAAAATAGAAAGGGAATGATTAAAAATGAGGCCAGGCAATAGACATAAACCAGGATCTTCCCAGTCAAATCGATGGTCATTCTTAATGGGAATTTTCTAGACTTCATCTTACTAGATTTCTCAGCAGTGTTGAACACTGTTGGCAACTTCCCCTCTTGCAACACTCCCTGCTCAGAGTTCTATAATGCACCTCTCTCCCATCTTTTCCTTCACTGTCACTAAATCTCAGTCATCTTTGTAGGCTTAGCTATTACCTGTTCGGAGCTCCTCAAAGATTAGTTTTAGGACCTCACCTCTTTTCACTCCATGTGCTCATAACATAACCCTTTCACTCACATTTCTTTGGTGGGTGTCAAGTAAACACAAAGGGCCGTGATTGTGGTCTAGCCATGTGCTAAGGAAGAATCAAACATAGATACGTTTATTAACTGACATTAGTGAATTGTAGCTGATATGTAAATTATTTAATAGGACATTTATAACAGTGCCTCAGGAGTTACACTTGGTTCAAACATGCCCAAAGTCTTGAAAAAAACTATCAAACAGGGGTGCCTGGGTGGCACAGCGGTTAAGCGTCTGCCTTCGGCTCCGGGCGTGATCCCGGCGTCGTGGGATCGAGCCCCACGTCAGGCTCCTCCGCTATGAGCCTGCTTCTTCCTCTCCCACTCCCCCTGCTTGTGTTCCCTCTCTCGCTGGCTGTCTCTATCTCTGTCTAATAAATAAATAAAATCTTTAAAAAAAAAAACTATCAAACAGAACATGAAATAGAATTTACAGACTGGAAATGAGCCAGGACTTAGTACTCAGTATTTACTAAACACTAATAAGAAGTAAGCATCTCTTTAAATGTGATAAGATTTACTGAAAATTTATAGGAAGCAATTAACTAGGAGTCTACTGACTGGAAATCAAAACAAAACAAAAGAGCCACATTAGAACAAGTACTTATCCCCCTTACAGAAAATTCCTGCTTCAAGTTCCTGGCCCTGGATTTTCTCAAACACTAGGTTAACTGGACAATGTAGTTATCTTGGCCAATCTTGGAAAACAGGAGAGAATATCTCTGAAGTCACTTCTTTTTGAGGTGGTAGAAGATGAATTAAAAATTACAAAACAAACAAAAAGCTTTGGGGATGCATCTAGTTCCACTGATATCAACGATGTGTATATAAAACTTTTTGATGAATTCCACATAACTGATTCATTTTCCTAGAAAACTTTTGTTGATTTTTGCTGAACCTTGTTATCTGTAGCTATTATATGGTTGCCATTGATAAGGGGATACAATTCTGACATGAATGTTCCTGATATTTTCATTTACATTCGTGAATAAGGTGAATGCAAAGCAGCAAAAATAAATGTCAGAACTTCTCTTTTCAATGACAAAATTGTATGTTTCACAATTTAGCATAAATCCTCATAAGCCAAAATACCAAGAGTCAGTTTTATTTTGTTTACAAAGTGTCCTGATACTTGTCTTTTCGTTATCTTTCTTCTTAAAAATTTAATTCTATGTCAGTATATGAATATGTACCTCATTACGTTTCATTGCTGAATAATATGAGTGTTTCATTATTTAAAAATCCTAATATTGATGAATATCGTATTGTTTCTGGCGAGATAGATAGATATAAATATATATATTTATTTATTTATTTATTTATTCATTTAAGAGAGAGAGAGAAACAACATGAGAAGGGGGGAGGGGTGGAGGGAGAAGGAGAAGCAGACTCCCTACAGAGCAGGGAGCCTGACATGGGGCTCCATCAGGCTCCATCTGGCTCAATCGGGGCTCAATCCCAGGACCCTGATATCATGATCTGAGCCAAAGGCAGACACTTAACCAACTGAGCCACCCAAGTGCCCTGGCCTTATCTATATTTCTATTAGTATAAAGCTTGTTGGTACAAAGTAAACAAAACAAAAAACAAATCTTGGTGTTACTAAATAATAACTTAACAAGTTGTCATGCTCCTATGTAATACTGATTTTCTAACACATAAGATAGTTCTGAAATGAAGTTTTATCCTCCACTATACTGTTTGACCATTATCTCTTATTATGACTCAGATAAACAGGCCTTGCTTAGGCATGGACTTAGTTCACAGAATGGAGAAAGAGAGGAGAAAGAGGGAAAGTGTGAAAGTTGAGAGAAAGAAAGAGAGAGAGAGATTTCTATCCATTTTTTTATAAGCTGATCAGTGTAGAAACTTAAAAAATTGCAGCTTTCATTGTCTATTACCTTAATTATTGTGTGCCTTAGCTACCATTTGGCAGACTGAGGTATACCTGGCATGGTTATGATTACTTTGATAGAATAAAGAAATTATTCCATATATTTTACAATTTAAGAGTTTTTAAATAATAACTGTGCTTTCTGCATCATCTCAAGTTAAATGATGCATCTGGAAATTCTAACACAGGGAACTCTCTCTTCTGTTCAAATATGGCTTGACTGATGTCACCCTGCCTCAAGTGTATTACTTAAAAAACAGAGTGCAAAGAGAACAGCTGTCAGGGTGAGAAGTCTAAACACATTTTTGCAAAGTAACCTAGTGCTGACAAAATGCATTTAATCACGCTCAAGCTTTATGAAACTGAGTTCATTAAGTTAGGATTTTTAACAATTATAGCTAAGAAAAAACATTATTTATATCTACACTACTGAATGAAGCAACCATATAAAGCTATCCAAGGAGATGTAAAGATTTTAATAAACTAGGTTAATAAATAGTTCTTTCAGCATTTCAATTTTTTCCTAAGAAGCTGGAATTAGGAGAACCTTGACAACTCGTTTATTGCCACCACAGTCTGAAATTGTGAGAAAAGACGGAGCCTGGTGCTCTGAGCATTGACCTGTTTCTTTTTCTTTCCTGCTGAACTTAACAACCTCATTTGTTTTCATGGGAATTTTGTGTGACACCATGGAGATAATTGTGCCATAGCCTTAGATAAGACATTGAAATCTATACCCCTGAGAAACAACTAGAATTCACTTACGGGAATAAAAACTGATTTTCTATATTAGCATTCAATGGTTTCCTCAGGACAGTCCAAGACGTTCCTATCTTTTTACAGAATAATTAACTCCTAGCAAGATACCTTCCAACCAAGAGTAAAATATGTTAACGGGAAATACAACTAACAATCACAACACATAAATTTACAGAGTATATATAAATAGTAAGATAAATATATTCTTCAAGGTAGCAACACAGAGCTTTATGTGATAATTGCATTTATACTATAAAATAAAGTCAATCATATTTTACAGAAACGAATTTAACATTATCAGACGATATGGTACACATTCTGATTTCTCTAGAGATTACCCTTTGGCAAATATGAGATGCTGCGTTTTAAATTTATCTGACATGTGTATTGGCTCTAAGACTCTGATTAGGAGAATTTTTATGAAATATAACTCTTTCTCCCATTCTATATTTTTCTTGGTGAGGGCGCTTAAGTAATGCAATAAAACACCTTTAACATTAATTAATTAACATTAACGTTAATTAAAGTTAATGACCCAAGCCATAAAAGGCCCTTCTTCTCTCATAGTGTCCCTGAGGTCTCAGTGAATGTTATTAGCAACCATTTCATTTTGGTGAATATTAACTACCAACTGAGTGACTTCCCACCCAGTCATTTTGTGGCTGACATCTGTGGTGACATATTTTGACATGTCACTCAGAGTCATTTCCTCTTTAGTGTTTATAGATGCTTAAGCAAACAAAAACATAATAAACAAAACTAGTTATCCCAGTGTAAGCATCTTCTCATTATTTGACATCCCTTACACTCTCATATGCAGAAATCACTGCAACCTTACAGGAGAAATCCTGAAAATCATTCCCCCTCATCCTCAAGAAACTATCATGTCTCTGAAGAAGGACATGCATTGTCTCTTTCATATCTAGGAGGCAGGTGTGTATCTTAGTTCAGGTACTCCTCTTGGGAATGGCAGATTTCTCATTTTGCTGTCTTCATTCTTGTGTTCTGAAGCATATTCCAAAATTTTAAAGGTTCTTTTTTCCATCTTCCCAAAGAAGCCAAGGGGCTTCATCTAATCACATTTCTAAGGGTTCTTCTCTGACATGTTTCGGAAGTACACAGATTACTTTGTAGCTTTTGCTAACCACCACATATTTAAAACAGTTTCTGAGGAATATGAAATACAAAAATGAAAAAGAATTAAAGGAGGGAACAGCGGGAAAAAAGGAAGAAAGTAAAGGAGGCAGAAAGAGAAAGAAAGTGGGATGCAGTGAGAAGGATGGAATAAATGGGGAGGACAGGAGACAGATGAACAAAAAAGGGAGGGAAGTATCTGGGGATGGAGAAAAGAACTACCCCCAACACTACACACAATGAAATAAAGCATGTTAAGTTCTCAGACTTTAAAACCAGACTAGCTGGATTCATATCCAAGTTTCACTACTTTGTGACTAAAACACGGTGAGAATTTATTTAACTTCCTCAAGCTTCATCTGAGGGGCAGAACCGCTTTATGGTAAGCATTATTAAGTAGAGACCTCATTGATGTGCATAGTCCCTGTGCTCAAGAGAAAGGAACTGCTTCACCTACCTTTGTGCCAAATGCAGAGATTTTTTTGTTGACTGTTGGGCGATTTACAGACATAGGTTCATTTCAATTCACTTTATTACACACAACAAAATGATTTTTGCGGGTTCTGCATGACACACTATTAGAGAAGTAGGAAAGATGGAAAATTTGTCAGAGGATATTTAAAGTTTCTAATGTACCCTTCTTTTTGTCCTATAATCTCTTATCTTCACTTACCTGACACTTCATCTAAGAAGCAGGTTCCATGATTATGTTATCATTGTATTTCTCTGTTATACACTATCTTTTTACAGAATATTATATAATGTGGTTTCCTAAATTTGACTATCTTCTTTAACATTTAATATATTGAGATTTCATCTTAAATACTGGGCCATAAATACTCTGTTTCAGAAACTTTCACTTTTAGAAAAGTTACAGTTGCCCAAAAGAAAATAAACCACATGTAGATATAACCCACATGTCAGCTGGTAGCCTCTGTCATTGTATAGATTTGGGTGAGATTACACTGAATCCCTTCCTTTCAACACAAGTGGGCTTCCAAATCCCACCAAAAGATATTAACTCAAAGATGCACGTCTCCTTATATTTTCTCATTATTTTGGACCAGGATTCATTATTTATTTTCTTAATCCCTTAACAGGTCTGTCACAATATTCAGATCTCCTTAATTTAAAAAAAATAAGTTTTCTCAATGAAAGTTTTTGAGTTTAATAGATTTTTGTAGGGGTTCAGAATATGTTACTCCCCAAATATGCCACTTTGGCATATTATTTTTAATTAAAGGTACTTTCAAAACAGATAGTGGGAGAAAGACCCTCTGAGTCTCCTCTGTTCCCCTGAAAGGAGATAAATGTGAAAGATACCCTCCCTATACCAGGAAGGTAGAAGGTATCCTTAACATCAGAGACAGTGTGCCCCAGGACCCCACCCCTCTCCCTATACCCATTACAGCTGTCCCACCAAGATAGCCCCCACACAGCACACCTGGACCCACTAAGCACACCCACACTAACTTCATTCATTCAACACCTAGGTGGTCCTGGTAAGGCATACCCTAGGACCCCCAACTGTGCCCACTTCAGCCCCAGACAGCCTGCCATAGCTGCTAGGCACATGCAATCTACACTGGGCATGTTCCAACACATGGCCACTCCTTCAAGACCAGGAGAAGCAGCTGTTCCACCTAATTCATAGAAACAAACACAGAAAGTCAAGCAAAATATGGAGACAGACAAATATGTTCCAAACAAAAGGACAAGATAAAAACTCAAGAAAAGAACCTAAGAAAATGTAAATAAGCAATATACTTGACAAAGAGTTCAAAATAATGGTCATAAAGATGCTCAAAGAACTTGGGAAAAGAACGGAGGACCACAGTAAAAACTTCAAAAAAGAGAAAATATAAAAAAGAATCAATCAGAGCTGACAAATACAAAAACTCAAATGAAAATTACACTAGCTGGAAACAAAAGTAGATTGGATGATACAGAAGAGCAGATCAATGATCTGGAAGACAGAACAGTGGAAATCACACAACAGAACCTCAAAAAGAAAACAATTTTTATTTTTATTTATTTATTTATTTTTTTAAGATTTTATTTATTTATTTGACAGAGAGAGAGACAGCCAGTGAGAGAGGGAACACAAGCAGGGGGAGTGGGAAAGGAAGAAGCAGGCTCATAGCAGAGGAGCCTGATGTGGGGCTCGATCCCATAACGCCGGGATCATGCCCTGAGCCGAAGGCAGATGCTCAACCGCTGTGCCACCCAGGCGCCCCAGAAAACAATTTTTAAAATCAGGACAGTTTAAGGGACTTCTGGGACAGTATCAAGCATACAGTATCAAGTATCAAGGGAAACCCCACAAACCCATTAGCTGATTTTCAGTACAAACTCGCAGGCCAGAAGGAAGTGGTAGGATATATTTAAAGTGCTGAAAGGGGAAAACTTAGAACCAAGAATACTCTATCCAGTAAGATTATCCTTTGGAATTGAAGAAGAGAGAGTTTCCTAAATAAGCAAAAACTAAAGGAGTTCATCACCACTAAATTCGCCTTATGAGAAATGTCCAGGGTCCTCATTAAAGAGGGAAAAAAAAGGCTTCAACTAGAAATAAATAAATAAATAAATAAATAAATAAATAAATAAATAAATAAATTTTCATATATATATATGAAAGAAAAAATCTCACTATAAAGGTTAATGTATGTTAGAGGCAGTAGATTGGCCACATAAAAGCTAGTGTGAAACTTAATAAACAAAAATAGTAAAGTCAACTATAACTACAATAAATAATTATGGGACACACAAAATAAAAAGATGTAAAATATGATATCAAAAACATAAAACCAATTTGAAGAGATATATGTACCCCCATGTTCACTGCAGCCTTCTTTACAATAATCAAGATATGGAAGCAACCTAAGTGTCCATGGACAGATGAATGGATAAAGAAGATATGGTGTGGGGACACCTGGGTGGCTCAGTCGGTTAGGTGTCTGCCTTCAGCTCAGGTCATGATCCCAGGGTCCTGGGATCGAGTCCCACATCAGGCTCCCTGCTCAGCAGGAGCCTGCTTTTCCCTCTGCCTGCTGCTCCCCCTACTTGTGCACTCTCTCTCTCTGATAAAATAAATAAATAAAATCTTAAAAAAAAGAGAAGAAGATATGGTGTGCATACACATACACACATACAAACACACAGAGACAGACACACACACATACACACACACACAGGAACATTACTCAACCATAAAAAAAAATGAAACCCTGTCATGTGCAACAACATGGATAGATCTACAAGGTATCATGAAAGTCAGACAAAGATAAATACTGCATGATTTCACTTATATGTAGAATCCAAAAAACAAGTAAATAAACAAAACAGAAACATATTCATAAATACAGGAAACAAACTGTTGGTTACCAGAGGGGAGAGTGGTTGGAGGCAGGTGAAAAAGGTAAAGGGAATTAAGAGGTAAACTTCTAGTTATAAAATAAATAAGTCACTGGGATGTAACACACAGCATAGGTAATACAGTCAATAATACTACAATAACTTTGTACACTGACAGTAACTAAATTTATCATGAGGATCATTTTATGATGTATAAAAATATTGAATCACTATGATGTACACCTGAAGCTGACAGGGTATTGTACGTCAATTATATTTAGATAAAACATAAAATAAAAAGCCAAACAATATAGCTTCTTAAGCAGATAAAACTGAATATTTTTAACAGTGGGACTTTAACTTTCTGTGAGAATTTGTCTCTCAGAAAAATTATATATATACATATACACGTATATATGTATATATATGTTTTTCTTGCTTCTCACTTGAACTCTAATGTTTATCTTAAAGCATTAAGTAGGCATTATCACACTTTCCATGGCTGAAAATCCTTAAAACTTGCTTAATGGCTTCACAGTCAAAGCAATTATCTCTATCACTGCCTAACTGGGCAGCTTGTTCTCCAGAGCAAAATTAATAGATATCATTTAATGGTCAGAGCTGTTTCTGACCTTCCCATGACTCCAGGACACTGAAACTGTTTGTTCAATCTACCGCACTTACATAAAAAGCTGCTGCTAACAGCTTGGATTTAGCGTCAATTTGATAACAGAAGGTCTTTCTCAGCAGGGTCAGCACACTTGGCGTGGTGCAGTGCAACAGCAACAGAACTGTCAATATTATGAAAATGCAACTCAGGACACTGATGTTAAAAACAAAAACGTGTAGAGAAGCTTTCTCCCAAGAAACAGAGGATATGTATACTATCATGGCATCTATGCTATCATATATTTTTAAGCTCAAATCAACAAATGATGGAGACATATGAACTATGAAAGCAGTGTAATTTAAGAATGTGGTGAAGCAAATCAGATTACAAAAATACAATAGTTAATGCTTCTTATATCTAAAAATTGTAAATACATTTGCTACAGAAAGTAAGGAAACATTCTCATAAATAAGAAGTAAAAGTGTACATAGCTTCTTGAAGGTTTTACTTTTTTGGGGAACATACATGGTAATATAATTAAACTGAGAAAAAATGTGATGGCAGGGATATTTAACTCAGAATACAATGTAAGAGCATAGATGCAATAGTAGCAGAAAACTTAGCTATATATTTTTTTCATTAGTATCATGAGAGGATTTTGAATACTTGTTGCCATTTTTCTACACAACATTGTAGTGAGCTGACCCCTCTGAGAGAGGCCTATTATAAGGATTGTGTGAATATATAGGACTATATTTCAAATATGAGTCATGTTTTCTTTTTAAATATATTTTTAAATAGAAAAATCAACTAGAAAGTTTTAGCTATTTATGATTTCTAAAAAGAAGTTCTTTCTATGAAACATGTCCTGTAATGTAGTAATGTGTTCATCTTGCATCTATTAATAATAGAGACATATTTAGATAACCAGAAAATATCCTCTGATCTGTGCTGTTACTGAATAAATTGTAATCATGAATATCATCAACCATAAAAAATTTACTTTGGCAACAAAAACTCGGGACAAAATGCATTTTCTAAAATCTTAATTTCTCACACAAAAAAAAGGTGCTCTAAAATAAATCATTAGACATATTACAATGGGATTCTTGCTAGCCCTTTCTATAAATGAACATACACCACTGAATATAACAACAAAACTAGCTAAACCCACTAGTATCTGAATTCTAAGAGAAAGTATGGATTTAAGTTTTAAAAAAAAGTTATTGCAAAAAGATTAAGTCTAGGAAGAACTGGGTGCAAATATCATGAACAAAAACTTGGTTTTCCTAGGTCTTTATAAATTGAATCCCAATGTTGAACCCTAACTATTTTCTCATTTCTCTCTATCCTTATTTTATTAAGTTTCCCCCAGATTCTTCTGTTTGGTGAAAATGAAGGCTTTAAAATTGCTGATCCGAAGATGAAACTGCCAGAAGCAATTTTGTTAATGGATCTTATAAAAGTGCTGTAGTAAAAAAACAAGAAACAAAACAAACAAAAAACTCAACATGTTTATGTACCTTATCTTTGATTAACTAAATATATTTTCAAATAAACAGTAACTATTAATATGAAAACTGAAATTTTGAAGCAAATAACAAAACATAATCCCCTCTTGTAGACAGTCATAGCATTAATATTTGCATTTCTTTCTTTTGAAAAAGGGCAAATAAAATATTGTCAGTAAATATGAAAAGCATATTCTGACTTTTTCCTTGATTGCCCTTGTTGGTGTGAACTTCAAAATATCTGTTCATGTCTGAACAATGGACTATCAGTGATATTAGGAGAAGAATTTTAGCATCTTCAAAGATATCTTTTTATTTTTATGACAATCAAACAAGCTTATAAATTTTTCATCAGAGGATGAAGTGTCAGGTAGCCTAATTGATTTACCGGTTTCCCAAAATAAATAGTTGCTCAGAAATGATCATTTTGCACCTCTACCATAGCCTTATAAATGTCATTTAGACAATGAAACAGAAAATCCATTAGTATATATTTAGTTGGCAGCTCTGAATGCTGTATAATATATTTTTAAATATCTATTTGATTGAATTAGTATTGCTATGTCCCAGTCCATTGGAATTACATTTAAAGTTACGATGGATGGTGTGCTCTCATACAAAGTCACTTTTCATTGTAAAACCATAATGATTATAATCAAAATCAATTTCAAGGGCTCCAAGCCCTTTAGGACTACCACACTGGCCAAAATAATGGAAAATTAAAATGATTTAAAATCCATTTTAGCTCTGTGTATCTTAAATATTATACTTTATCACATTATGTAAATTACATATATTTGCAACATAGTCTAGTTTAACAGCCTCTTATGTCCTCATGCAAGTGATAAGGGTGACATACTATCCACTTTTTAATGAGTGCATAAAATGGTAATTTTGTAGGCAAACATTCCCATCTCTCTGGCAGATGGCTTAAAAGGCTGTTCAAGAACCCTTTCAAAGCAAGTTGAAATAGTCTAATAATGAATAAATAGCAGATGTTGTCATTGTAAATTTTAGAACACACAAAACACTCACTCAGACAGATTCTTTTTGAAAGCAAACTTTAGTCAAATTTGTACCAATGTATTTATTTTTAATTTAACCTTCTCGTTAACTTCAGACGGGTCAGAACCATCAACCACCGTCACAGTTATTACAGAGGGTGCCCTTAAGTGATCTACTAACTATATTTATGTATTCTGACTATAGTCATACAAGAACATGCAGTAATTAAGTGTGTGTGTGTGTGTGTGTGTGTGTATTTTTTTTTTAACAGAAAATATGCCGTGTACTAAAAATATACCTGTGGGGTGCCTGGTTAACTCAGTCACTTAAGCGTCCAACTCTTGGTTTTGTCTCAGGTCATGATCTCAGGGTGGTGAGACTGAGCCTCGAACAGGGCTCTGTGCTGGGTGTGGAGCCTGCTTAAAATTCTCTCTCCTTCTGATCCTACACCCATCTCTCTTTCTCAAAAACAAGAACAAAAACAAAAACAAAAAAAAAAAATCTGCCTTCAATTTAATCTTCCCATTTTTCTGAAAATGAAAATTTACAGTTTTACATAACAGGTTTATACATTTATTCTCAGCAATTTCATTTTCAATTAATGGATAGACAATTAATATGCATTTGTATGTATTTGATAAGAATTTATCTCCATACTTTTATTCAGGAATTATTCACCAGGATAATGTGAATTTGGGCCTTTGGCTTTATTTTATCTATTTTTAGTTTGGGTTGACTACCTATATATATTATGACTTTTCATGTCTTTTAATCCTCTAAGATAAAAGCTACCAATGAGCTTCCTTCATGTTTAGTTTATCTCAAAGCTCTGGAATTTTTAACATAGTTCAAATTTTGGTGACAAATGCTGAGAATTCTGGGGTAGGCAGACTATTGTCTGGTATATAACAGGACAGTTTAAAAACATTATAAAAACCTTAATGTAAAATAAGTCAGAAGGAAAAAGACAAATACCATATGACTTACTTATATGTGGAATCTAAAAAACAAAACAAACAAAAAGACAAAAAACAAACAAAAAAACCCAAACTCTTAAATACAAACTGGTAGTTGCCAGAGGGGAGGGAGATCGGGGGATGGGCGAGACAGATAAGTGGGATTAAGAGTTACAAACTTCCAGTTATTTAATAAATAAACAACAGATGAAAGGCGTAGTACAGAGAATATAATCAATAATATTGCATGTTGACAGATGGTGACTATGCTTATTGTGGTGAGCGTTCAGTAATATATAGAATTCCTGCATCAATATATTGTAAACTGAAACTAACATAACATTGTATGTTAATTACAATTCAATAAAAAATAAATAAAAATAGAAAACTTAAGTTTGGCTGAAATCATCTTAAGAGTTACATAATCGCATATTATATATTGAACAAGCAAAACAATAATTTTTTAAGAAAATTTGAAAGGCATTTATTAGAAAGTAGACTATAATTTGGATCAAGTATAATATGTAATAATAAACTTCAAAGGATCCTCTACTTGAATTGAGATCTTCATGCTTAACTCAAAATTAAATTTCAGGCATTGCATGAGTTTAAATTTTTAGTTCACTATTGAGTAGATGGAGGTATGTAGAATTAAAAAAAGTCCTATGAATTTTTGTCAACTGTATTATAAACAGGACTCCAGCTGAAGGAATTCTTCCTTTTGTACTATCCTGAAAATACAGATGCTACTCTGTGGTATTTAAAATACAAAACTCCCCTTTTCTACAGAAAGTAAGTTTCCTTTGATTCTTTCATCGTATCAAGTGATTTTTCCATATTCATTATGAAATTTAACGAACTATCAGTGATATTTACTTACTGCATAACTCGGCATATTTAAAAAGGTTTAGAAGAAAAGTACACTATACATAAATACTGTATTTATCAAGTTGCTATGATGAAATTTACATTAAAAATACTTCAGTATACATAGTGCGAAACAGGTATGCATATTTGTTTTAAATCTACATCCCAGACTCAGTTAGTTTGATGTGAATTGTTCTAATTATAAATCTATACTCTGCTTGTGGTTAGTCACCTCTCAATACACCAGGGATGAACAGATGAGAGGTAGTTGTTTAAGTACTTCAAATACAATTGTCAAAACCTATACCAAGACATCTGTTAAATAACACAGGTGAAGCTAGAATTATTTCATGGATGTGTGTGACTAGTCAGGCCACAGATGCCAAGTGCTTACCAAAGTCATGCTGCCACTTTCATAGCATACACTGTATGTGGAAATACGGATATCCAGCCAGGTACTTTGTATCTGTATTCCCTTTCATTTTGGGATGAACTCCTAATTTTCACCAGTGGTGTGTTAAGAGGAAATAGTATGCACCTTTTCTGTGCTGAAGGTATATTTGAAAAAGTACATTCACATTCTCTGACTTCTCTGTTTCCTCTGCTTTTGGGTTATAAAAAGTAGGTATATATTCTCTCTTTTCTCTTCTAACTTGCAGGCATAGATGATAAGATGATCTTACAAGATGACAAAGCCACATGATTGAACAAGCGTGGAGGCACCTCACTACAGAGATCCTAAGAGCCACCTTTGTTGCATGAACAAGCCAAATGAATCATGCCAACCCAGCAGCCAAATACCTTCAGAATATCCTGTAAGAGTTGATACCCCATTACATCATCCGTACTCTCCCAGGGGTCTTCTCCTGAGGCTTCTCTATCTGTAATCCTATGTAATCTGTAGACATCAAAATATTTTTGCATCTTGAGAAAACTGTGTTTTACCAAAGGCTTCTCTAGGCGCCTAACAGCACAGAATGGAGAATGGGACTTTACCAAGAAAATTTTGGTTTTTTTATACTGCACGCACATAAATGTTTAAACATACAGAAGAACTGGGTCCAAAGATTGGATTTCATTTAAATATTTCACCAGGTAACAAATTATTAAGTAATGGATACCTAGCTTTCATGTATATCTTTAGAGTAGGTTACTGACATTCAAACCACATAACAAGGGCTTAAGAATTTAGTTCAATTCAAAGTAAAATTTTATTAACATAAGTATGAACAAAAATACTATTCTAAATAACTTGAAGTTGAGAAAGAATTAGTCATGTTAGAACACTGAGTGTGTTTTTAGTGGGTTTTTTTAATATTAAAACATATATTAATAATTTCCCGGTTTTTACATGAATTGCTTGGACTGCAATTTCTTAGAGTTGCAGAAATGTACTCGGTAATGCTAAAAATGAAATCTTGGCTTAGAGCTTTTAATATTCTTTTTTGGAAGTTTTAAAATCTGCCAGTTTAGGTGATAGTTTTTAATCTCCTTTTAGTAAATCTTGTTTGGCAAACTGCTTTATAAAACATACAAACAGAAAAGAATATGGAAAGGGTTTTAGTAATACAGTGATTCTTTTTTTTCACTAAAATATTTTTATTCTGAGCTAAAGAGTGAAGGAAAAATCATAATAGTCTAATTATCTAAACTTCAATTCTCTCAATACCCTTCATTAATCTTTGATGAATTTATTCTAATAGCCTTAAAAACAATTATTCATTCAGAGCGACAGAGATATCAGTTAATTATTCCTCAGATCTCTTTATATCTTTGCATTTCCTTCCTTTCAGAAATTCCCTGGTTACTAAAACAAACAAACAAAAAAACCCACAAAAAAACAAAAACCTCACTTAGGGTAACAGAAGATAGAAAGCATATTATGCATTTGCAAGTAATCAATCTGGGTGTTTACAGGTAGATTGTTCTTTAACCTTTCACATTAGAGAACTAAACCACCTTCAATTTATGGAGGAAGATAAAATTAAAATGGTTTAGAATTTGCTGCAGCTTAATATTAGAGCTTCGGTGCCTTGAAGTCAAAAAAGAGTTAAGGGTCACCATTAGAGATCATATGTTCTGGATCAACAATCCTGAGGGATTAAGGATAAAGAGATAAGAGAAAAGGTAAAATAAAAAAATGAATGATAGAATGCACTTCTAAATTTACGGAATATGTGGTTATTTTCTTAATGTTATTCTTTGAAAGTGGAGCCAATTTATTTCATAGAAGGAAGTTTCCCCCCAATAATCTTTAGTCCAAATGCCATACAGAGTTGTAAATGTAAATTGTAACATGGTAAATACCCCAAAATATGGTTTATCTGATCAAAATACTTTTGACTTAGGTAAGGGAAATTACTGTATGCAGTCTAGGCAAAACCAGGTAAACAGCAAACTTTAACTGTCACTAAACTTTACTAACCAGGAGACTAAAAAATGGTCATTACCGTCTAGCACTTCTTTGATTTCACTTACTATTATCTCCTTGAGAGGACAAGAAATAAAATCATAACTTCTTTCCCGTCCTTTTTCTCAAATTCCTTTTAAGGCAAGGACTTTAATAACTTAATCTACATAACAAAAGGCACAAACTAAATCTTCAGAAATCTGTATTATCATGATTATAAGAATTCTTTTTGTCCCATTCCTAAGAGTTTAAAATGCTTTCTATTTGTTTGTGAGACATAATGGCACCAAGTATAACATGGCATAATGCCACTGTATTACTCTCTTTTAAAAAGTATAATCTCTCAAATACAGCAAAAATATGTACCAAATCGGCAACGATCAATAATACTTCCTCTCTGTAGAAGAATCATGTTAATCAAATCATCTTTGTAAACAGTGTCATCTTGAAATGACCTTGAAGTACACTGCTGGCCCATGATCTTCCAAGATACTTTTTGATGTTCCAGGCTGTACCTCTGAGTTAGCTAAACATTTGCTGATGAAGTTTCATTGTTTCATAGATAGGGTGAATACTGTACCTTTCACTCCATTAGTGACTGCCAGATTCATTTTTGATTTGACATTCTCTATCTAATTTGACACCAAATAGCTAATCTCTTTACCCTTTAAATTTCTGATGTGTCATATTGCATTACATTTCTTCTGTCACCTTCCATCACCATATATTTTGTCACATAGAAAAGCCAATGTGATTTGACATAACACAAGAAGATGGGATCCAAGAGATTTAAAGCAATGCTAGCCAGTGGAGCAGAAATGTGACACATTGCTTCAAATGTGCAAATACTCAGTTTTTGAAAAGTAGATATCTGCTAAAAGCAGGTATATAGGGTAATCCATAATAGTTTCGGGAAAGATATGGATTTTACCTTTTAGTGGCAAATTTAAAACACTGTACTGCCCTATATAAATAACAGAAAAATCGATTCAAAGCGACAATGGCCAAAGAAAAATTAGTTTGATTCTACTCTATTTTGTGTGGTAAGCATTCTCCTTAGCTCACTAAATAATCCACTGAAATGCCTCTCAAAGTTTCATCGTTTTACTTTTAGACCAAATTGTAAATAACTTGTATAAGCTTATGTCAAAACATACATCATCTTCTGTATTTTAATACCTAAAATAATAATTAAAAACACAATACACTGGGGTGCCTGGGTGGCACAGCGGTTAAGCGTCTGCCTTCAGCTCAGGGCGTGATCCTGGCATTCTGGGATCGAGCCCCACATCAGGCTCCTCCGTTATGAGCCTGCTTCTTCCTCTCCCACTCCCCCTGCTTGTGTTCCCTCTCTCGCTGGCTGTCTCTGTCAAATAAATAAATAAAATCTTAAAAAAAAAAAAAAAACACAATACACTGAAAAGAAATACATTTCCACACTGCTTAAATAATTTTCTTGGCTCATTTTCCTCCCAAGTTTTCTTTAAACGGTTTCTAGTTTTGAAACAACAAAACAGCTCAAGCCATTTACTAAAGAAACTTACAAAAAAAAAAAAAAAACTAAATTTCATGTGAAATTAAAGACAATAAAGTTTACACCAACCCTACAGTCTTCAATACAAATTAAATAAAAATTATGCAATGAGTCCTAAATGTTAGTCACAGACTACAAATTTAAAATGTTTGCATGGGAATCCACTGGAAAATTTTGGTTAAAAAAATTCCCAGGAAATTAGGTTCAATGAATTTGATATGGGGCACAAGAACGTGTACTTTTTAAGCTTTCCCAAATGAATTTAAGAAGCCATTTCTTAGGCACCATTCCTACAAAATAAAAATGATCAGGCTTTGTCTGAATTTCATTCCCTGAATCAATCTTCTCTAAACACCAATAAACCCCCATTGCAACTGACTTCTAACAAGAAAGATTTTGTTCAATATAATGAGACTAATTATATACCATACACGTTACTTGTTTAGCTGTGACTTTGTGTCCTCACTAACTGGTTCTTTTCTCTGTTTTTAATGCTTGAATCCCTGCTTCAGAAGTATCAGCAATTCCCTTCTCACTTGAAGGACACTGGGCTGGGCTGTGCAGCCAGTTTCTGATTAACTCTGCTATATTTGCTACTAATTGCTAATGAGCTAATGCTAGAAAAACTGCCTGACGGGTGCCTGGGTGGCTCAGCCATTAAGTGTCTGCCTTCGGCTCAGGTTATGATCCCAGGTTCCTGGGATCGAGTCCCACATTGGGCTCCCTGCTCTGCGGGAAGCCTGCTTCTCTTCTCACACTCCCCTTGCTTGTGTTCCTTCTCTCGCTGTCTCTCTCTCTGTCAAATAAATAAATAAATAAATAAATAAATAAATAAATAAATAAAATAATAATGTCTCTCTCTGTCAAATAAATAAATAAATATAATAATAATAAAAAAACCTGCCTAATTCTCTGATCATCAATGCCCAGCTCACTTGTTGCTGTGCTGTGGTATCTCAGTCTAAGATAACCTCTTGGGACCTGGGTGGCTCAGTCGATTTAAGCAAGTCTGCCTTCAGCTCAGGTCATGATTCTGGGGTCCTGGGATCCAGTCCCCTATCCGGTTCCATGCTCAGCAGGGAGCCTGCTTCTCCCTCTTCCTCTGCCATTCCCCCTGCTTGTGCTCTCTCTCTGACAAATAAATAAATAAAATCTAAAATAAATAAAATCAGAAAAAGAAAGAAAGAAAGAAAGAAAGAAAGAAAGAAAGAAAGAAAGAAAGAAAGAAAAGAAAGGAAAGAAAGAAAGAAAGAAAGAAAAAGAAAGAAAGAAAGAAAGAAAGAAAGAAAGAAAGAAAGAAAGAAAGAAAGAAAGAAAGAAAGGAGATAACCTCTTTACTTTAGTTTGAATCTTTACTTTAACGTACTTATTTTATGTCTGGACTGCCAGTTACCTGTTTTCATATCATGAATACCATGCCCTGTCTCTCAGCCTCAACGCTTCCCCATTATCCATACCTGGTCTCTCACTCACACAGGGACTACCTCAGCCAATTTCATTAGCCTCAGTTCTTGATTCTGGCCCTACCTGCTCTGCTCCAACACATTTTTTTTTTTTTTAAAGATTTTATTTATTTGACAGAGATAGAGACAGCCAGCGAGAGAGGGAACACAAGCAGGGGGAGTGGGAGAGGAAGAAGCAGGCGCATAGCAGAAGAGCCTGACGTGGGGCTCGATCCCATAACGCCGGGATCACGCCCTGAGCCGAAAGCAGACGCTTAACCACTGTGCCACCCAGGTGCCCCTGCTCCAACACATTTAATCTGGGGCACGATCAACTGTAACTGCCATATAAAAACTGAAAGACCTTCTTTCTATAAAATTAAAGTGTATTCTATTTTAATTGCTAAATATGAGAGTATATCTTATTATTAAAGGACAAATAATAAAGTTACTCTCATCAATAGTACAAAATATACTATTAGAAAGGAAGCGGAGGTTTGTAAGTATTAGTCCAGATTGACATTTTATTTTGTGTCATTAGAAGTATGACACATGGGGATGCCTGGGTGGCTCAGTCAGTTAAGTGACTGCCTTCAGCTCAGGTCATGATCCCCGAGTCCCAGGATCAAGCCCCACACTGGGATCCTTGCTCAGCAGAAAGCCTGCTTCTCCCTCTCCCTCTGCTGCTCCCCCTGCTTGTGCTCTCTCTCTCTCTCTGACAAATAAATAAATAAAATCTTAAAAAAAAAAAAAGTATGACACATGATATTCCATTAGTGGGACTAAAGGTAATCCTCCCAGGGGGACCAATTTTCTATACTGGGAACTTATTTAGGCTCTTCAATAGCACAACTTCAAAAAAAGTTTTCAAAATACTTTAGTGCTTTCACAGTTTCACCAAATGCAAAAAGGTTGATATGTTTCCCAGCCACCCCACCCCCGCCCCAGGCTATTTTATTTTGGGAAAAGAATTCCAAAAGCAATACTCCTTGAGCTTACAAAAAATAATCTTCATTCAATGTAGGAATCTATGTATGTACTCCTGGTATTAACTTAAAAGTTTCTTCCTCTCCAAACGAGAATTCAACAAAAGAGTGAATGTATGGAGAACAGCTAAGAATTTTTTTAACAGCTCACACAATGTAATTATTTTTTATTATAGTTAAGAAGAAATTAAACTTTTTAATTAGAAAGTCACATTGTAATTTGAATCTAAGCAACTGTTCATAAAATAGCCACTGGCATTGTCATTAAAGTAAAAATAGATTGAATTTAAATTAAAATAAATGTCTTTTTAGGAAACACAGCTGGATGCCTAACACCATTTTCTCCATGAAGTTTCCTAAAATGAAAGCTCTAAATTGTTGGAATCATATCTTTCATTTTATTAGTTATCAATTTTTTAAAATATATATGCTTTTTATTTTGTAGCCTTAATATTGCATAAACTGTTGTTAGCTGTAAGAGTCATTACCTGAAGATGCAATTTTAATCCTGAGTTCATGAAAAAACCTGCTCCTTCTTTTACATTAAAAAAAAAAAAAATTCTGGTTGAATAAATGGAAGGTGTTGTGATACATTTTAGTTCAATTATAGTGCCAGTGATGGCATGAATATTACAGGTTAATGGTTCTAATCTTCCCATTAATGGTTTATCAGTTTTATTGAACAGTGTAAAAAGTAGTACAAATAAATGTTTCACAATAAATATTTTTAAAAAGCATATAAAATGGTATTAAAAAGTTTAAGCCTTGAAATGTTACACCACTGATAATGGGAAAAACGCAGATAAATATTCCATGGAGAAAACAGTGGGTAGTTGGGTAACTAAATTTTAAGCCTAAAAAACTATGATTCAATTAAAAGGCATTTTGTTAAGTTTCTGTGTACCTTAATGGAAAAGACATTATTACTGTCTTCAAGAACCTTTTCATTAAGTTTGGTGAAAACAACAAACAACTAATGAGCAATCAAGCATTTCTATTTAGGCTAGGTGCTACCACCGTTTATCTTATAGTAATTTGTATATAACTTCCACTAAATTTAAAGAATTTAAAGAAAGAATTTAAAAAGAGAAAGTAGAGAGAGCAATGTGGCTTTAGATCTTTCCAAAGATAAGGGAGAGAGGTCTCTTGCCTGGCTCATTTCATTCCACTTCTATTTCTGACAGACCATCCAATCACACGGAGAGACCAGAAGGCCAAAAGGCACTATGAATAATTTCAATTCCAGAATAGCCTGAAGGGTCTCAGTTCAGAGGTGAGGAGACAGGAGGAGAATCTACTCTGAACTTCAGTGTCTTTCTCAAAGACAGGAAAGGGGCTTGGAGTACTGAGGAAAAGTTTAACAGAAGAGGAAGGACTATATGGGGAAAGGTGGGGAAGAAGGGTTCAGAAGAAAAAGTCTAGGACAGTAAAACAAAAAAATAGATATCCTCATTGTTTCAGAAGATGTCTATGTTCTGTACAAAATGTAGAAAATAAAAGAGAATGTACTTGTAAAGGACTTTAAACAGAGGAAGGCGGATTTTTTTATCTTTTGAAAAAGGAAGCCCCTCCCTCACCTCTCAACTTATTTCCCCACCCAGCTCTCCTCCCACACTCATTCCCATCTTCCCACGCCAGGTAAAACAGTGTGACTAAAATTTTTCTCAGGGTGTGCCTGTGTGGCTCCATCTGTTAAGTGTCTCCCTTCAGCTCAGGTCATGATCCCAGAGTCCTGGGATGGAGCCCTATGACATTGGGCTCCCTGCTTAGCAGTCTGCTTCTCCCTCTCCCTCTGCCTCTCCACCTGGGATCCTGTGCTCCTGCACTCTCTCTCTCAATAAATAAATTTTTTAAAAATGTTTTTCTAATTTTTTCAGCTCCACTTTTTAAAAAATATATTTTAATTTTTTATATTAAGTGGTTAAAAACACTTAATAGGAGGTGTGTTCTCCTAATGAATTCTTAAGTGTTCAATACTCATTTGTTAACTACTGTCGCTCTGTTATACAACGGATCCGTAGAACTTACTCATTTTGCATAGCTGAAACTTAATACCTGTTGAACAATTCCTCATTTCCCCCTCCCAAGCCATTTTACCATTTCTGTAAGTTTGACTATTTAGAAACCTCTTTACAAGGAATCATGCAGTATTTGTTCTCCCACAGCTAGTCTGTTTCACTTGCATGATGCCCTCTAGTTTTGTCCATGTTCTTGTATATGTTAGGATTTCCTTCTTTGTAAAGACAGATTAAAATCCCACTGTATGTATGCACTATTTGTGTATGTTCTTCTTCAGCCTTATTAAAATAAAATTTACATATAACAAACACTGCGTAAGTTTAAGGCATACTTGTGATGAGACTTGATACACGTATATACTGCAAAATGATTACTAAATAAGGTTAGTTAACCCACCATTCCCTTCATATAATTACCATTTTGTTGTTGTTGTCACGGTGAAAACATTTGAGATCTACTCTTTCAGCAACTTTCAAGTATAAATACCATATTGTTGACTATAGTCACCATGCTGTACACAAGATCAAAGTAAGATTAACAGTTTATTATTCATAACTATAAACGGGAAGTTTGTACTCTCTGACCAACACTTCCCCATCACCTCTACTCCCAAACCCCTGGCAACCACCATTCTACTGTCTGTTTACGTTTGGCTCTTTTAGTTTCCACATATAAGTGATATCATACAGTATTTGCCTTTTTCTGTCTGACTTATTTCACTTAGCAAAATGCTCTTCAGTTTCATCCATGTTGTAAATATCACGATTTCCTCCATCTTCTTTGAAACAGTGTTTCTTCAGGTCCTCTGCCTACTTTTTACTCAGGTTATTTTGTGGGGGGGGTTTGGCTGATTTGTAATAGTTCCTCAAACTCTTCCAAAAAATTGAAGAGGAAAGAACACTTCCAAATTCATTTTATGAGGCCAGCATTATTCTGATAACAAAGCCAAATAAAGGAACAACAAGAAAAGAAAATTACGGACCAATATCTTTAAAGAACATAGATGGAAAAATCCTCAAAATAATTCTCTGAATTAACAAAAGATCAGAATTAATCACATGTCTATCAATAGGTGAATGATTAAGTAAACTATGGCAAGTCTATTTTGTACTCGTTTTATTAAGTACTAATATGGAACATATTCCAAGACATACCTGTATATCATCATTTAAATGAGTGAAAAATATATTACTGAGAAGTGTGTGCCACCATTTGTAAGGAAACAAAAGGATATAAAAATTAACAAGTATATAGTTTTAGAATTGTGATTAATATTTTGAGCCCTGGAGTCAGGCTGCCAGTTTTGAATTCTGGCTCTGACTTATTTTGAATTCTGGCTCTGACTTACACTAGACATATGAGTTTGACCAATTTATGTAACATACCTCTGTCTCAGTTTTAATACTATTTACCTCCTAAGGTGGTTGTTGTAATTAAATATGTCAATTTAAATAAACATTATAACACCAAAAAACAATTACATATAGGCAGTTATATAATGATATGGTTAATTATATAGTTAAATATTTTTTCTGTCAGACAATATTTTGTCCTATGTTTTCAATTAAACCTACATAGATGGTTTAAAAATTTTTAGTTGTACTAGTTATATGAGAGAAGGAATTTTTTTCAGGTAATTTTCCTAACTGTAAATAAAATGGTCATTTCTTACATACTGACTGGTTAACCAAAGCAACGTAAGTGTGGTCACAGAGACAGATCTGTTTACAGCGTAGGTGGAAAAATACGTCCTCCTACGAAAAAAATGCCCTGAAGTTACATAGCTGTCAGTGAGAAACACTTAGAAAATGATGAGTTATTGATACAATTGTTTTGAGAATTCCTGCCCAGAGTTACTCATTACCCTTTGTGTGGCAAAGCAATTGTGAATGTTAGAAAATATTTTGCTTACCAGAATCCATAAATATAAACTAAAAGTATACTATAGAACTTTAGGGCTTATGATTTCAACTATTTATTTGGCCATGGCTGCATCTAGTGATTATATATTTGCATATGTATATATACAAATATATATATACACAAATTTATATACATACATAATTAAATATCTAATGAAAAACACAGAAGACACTGGCAAGTGTAATAGAAATAACATTTTAAAGAATTAAAAGTTGAACAGGTAATACAAGAAAATCAAAGACAACACTATGCAAAAACTGAACTTGTGAACAACTGTGAATTATGTGAAGAACTATCTAATTATATAGTATTTGGTACATTCAGATTTTGTTCATATTATATTCACATAGTATTTAAAATGTGGCATTCTGACATTCTTAATACACAATTATTAAGAAATTATTTTCTTTTTTTTTAAGTTTTTTTGTTTTGGGTTTTTTTGTTTTGTTTTTTTGGGTTTTTTTTTAAGATTTATTTATTTGTCAGAGAGAGAGACAGAGAGTGAGCACAAGCAGGGGGAGTGGCAGGCAGAGGGAAAGGGAGAATCAGGTTCCCCACTGAGCAAGGAACCCCACGTGGGACTTGATCACAGGACCCTGGGATCATGACCTGAGGTGAAGGCAGGCATTTAACTGACTGAGCCACCCAGGCGTCCCAAGAAATATTTTCTGTCTCTGTTTTTTCCCAACAGTTCCACAGTTGAAAATAACTAAGTAAATAAACATATACGAATCTTTTACTTTTTGTTCCTGTGTTTGCTTGATTTTTTTCTCTAGTTTGGCCCTCTAAGATTCACTTTGTTTCTGCTCCATTTTTTAACCCACTTCATTTTTCCACAGTCTGGAAAGACACCTCTCTTCCATTTTTAGGACTAATTGCTCTAAGTTATGTGTCTAATTTTGGCAATTCGATAGTCAATGATTAAAGCAAAGGATTTTTGCCAGTATGGTTTCCCTTATGGGACTAGAGAGATTCCAAAACATACACCCTAGTTTATCCAATTTCAAAACTTAAGGATTTTTTTCTAAATGTTCCCAGTGTTGTTACTATTTCCTTTTTATAGCAGGAAAAAATTTTTCTATAATTTTTCCATTTGTCTGTTTTCCTTAAGTAAACACACAAATCTCTATTAAGTTTCTAAGTATCTTTCATTTCTATTTTTAAAATAAGCACATTTCATGTTAAGCTGAACTGGGTTAAGGAATGCATTATAGTTACAAAATATTCAAGTTTAAATAGAACTGTTAGAGTAAGAGGTTTATTGACCTCCCTTGTCACAAAGCTAGAGAAAACACAATGCTAGTTAAGTCTGCATTTATTTTACTTACAAATATTTTGAAGACAGGAATAGTGTTTTGGTAAATTTTCTGTCCAAAGGACCTGGCAGAGCATTTTCCAGCCAGTTTCAAATAAAACAGTTTATGATAGTAAGCAGAATGACCACACATAGTAATGGATTCAAGTCTTGCATGAAACAAGAATATAAGACAGATGAGTAAACAGTGTATGGGACTCTGTAAACATAGGTACGTATTTGACCACAGAAATGTGTAAAGCTTAGGAAGACTGCTGTCAGAGGCAACTGATGCGATCGTGGACACCAATGTTCCAATGTGAGGTGGCAATGACACTCCAACATGGATCAAAATGTGGGGCCTGGACTCCAGACTAGGAAGAAGAGATTACTGCCAAATTTAACCTTACATACACAAGAAGGCTAACACATGCCAGAACCTTAGCCTGGCTATCATCTCATCTCACCCGTTCTGAGATAACTTTTCTTCACTTTTGAGGCTCACCATTTTCCATCTTGAATCCGTCTTCATTTCAAGCAGCTGTAGTTCATTGCACTGACTTGGCTATGGGGATGTGCCACACACACACACATCTCATAACACAGAGTTAAGAAGGGAATATAATATACAACAACTTTGTATGTAGCAGGTATTATAGGAAAAGAAGACATATATATACATATATATGTGTATATATATACATATATATACACATATACATACATGTACATATAAATTAAAAGTGGGTATAAATATCCAAATATAAATAATGAAAAATGTAAATTATGACCATATTTAATCCATAACCTAAGCCTCATAGTTTTCCAAAAAATACCACACACCACATTTCCTAGAATAATTCACTTATGTCTATAGTCTGATCTCTAACCACGAATAAACATCAACAGCCTTCTTGCCCTGAAATCAGCCTTTTCTTGATCCCTTGATTTCTATTTTTAGATAAGCCTCTCTTCAGATAATGGTAATTGAGTGAAATGTGACATGCTTATTTTGCTAAGACTGCATACCAGTCAATATTCTAGGAACTGTCAATATACTGTTGAAGAACACAAAATAGACCCTTGTTCCAGTGGGAGTAGATGGATGTTAAGGTAACGTAAGGACATTTTAAGGCAGATATACTTCAAGATGTTAAGTACTAAGAGGAAAAATAAAACAGAAGAGAATAAAGAGAGTATGGAGAGGGCTACAGTTTTTAAAAGACCTGTCATGGAAAGCCTCATTGAAAAGGTGACATTTAAACAAAGACATGAAGAAGATGGAAAAACCAAAGATGAAAAACTGAAATAATATATGCAATCAGAAATTCTACAGGATATACAACATAAGAATATAGATTATGACAGCTGACATTTATCATTTATGTGCCTTGTCCTAATCATTTCATATGATACTATTTAGTCATATAACAACCTCACAAGGTAGGTAACTTATCCACGTTCTATAGATAAAGAAATCAAAGCAAAGAAAGTGGAAATAGTTTGTTCAAGGTCACATAGCTGATTAATGTTTTCCATCACAGGTAGTCTAGCTCTGGATCCCAAGATTTGAGCTATACTTGTCACCTTCTGAGATACAATATGATTTACATTCTGTTTTTCTATTCCCATAAAGGCAAAAAACAAACAAACAAAAAGGGAAAATGAATCCCCACCCACTGATCCTAGCCTTGTCCTAGTTAGTGTCCATTCAAAACCTCTACACCTCTACAGTCCACTGGAGCACATTTATCATAGTACCAGATATTCAGTATTCAGTAATATCACATATGGGAATAAGCCAAGCAGTGTAAATTAAACTTCGGAATTTCTAGTCTGGTTCCTTTTCCAGTCCAATGCCAGCAACAGGGGATATATGCCTCCTGGTTATACTATCATCACCATCCTCTGATTGAGATCTCCCTTAGGAAGACGGTTTTAGAAAAGAATATACACATAAACACACACACAACTCCTACATACATAATCCCTACTCTACCCCAAAACTCGATATTCATAAAAAATGCAATCCACACCATAAAAAGCAAAAAGAATTTCCTATAGGAAAGATCACACACACAAAAAATGTCTTGTAATGCTCTCTGCTCCTACATCTTCTGTTGCAAAAATAAGCAAGTATGCATCTGGAAGTTGGAGGGAGGCGTGGATGTTTCTCATGCCCATGCCAGAGACCTTCTGAGGGTTGGCTGGGAGAGCCAACATCACAGCTGTGCCTCAGCAAAGAGCAAAGATGTCAAAGAGGTCTGAAAGGGTTTCAGACAAATGGTCAGTTGAAAATTAATAGGGGAGAGGGAATGCCAAGAAACATGATGAACCCAAAACATGATGAAAGAGTAAAACGAAAATACTACAATGAATAACTGATAGTAATCCCCAAATAAGAGAGAAGGAATAAAACCAAACAGAATATTTATCACCATAAATGAAAATTATTTTAATCCCCCTGGTAAAAAAAAACTGAAGTGTCTGAAAATGGTTTCGAACAAAACTGGGTTTCAAAATACTGGGACCGCCTTTGACTCCAGCCACAGATTGCAGGCACTCAGTATCACTGCATTCCTGGAAGTACATAACCAAAATTTCTAAGGAGTAAATGTGTGAAAGGTGCTTGCATTTCTGAAAAACATTTTTGTACCATCCTATTCAGTTGGTAGCTTGGTGAATTATACATTTCTGAATTGAAAAAAAAAAAATACAGTATCTCATAGAAACATGAAAGCATTGCTCCCCAGTCTTCTGATATCTAATGTAGTCCTTGAGAAGTCGGCTGCCATCTTATCAGTAGATAACCTGCTTTGTCTTGCTTCATTTTGTTTACCTCTCTAGCAGCTTTTAGTTTTTAGTATTCCCCAGATTTGCTAAAACCGCATGGAAATGCGCCATGGTATATATGCTTATGTGTTTATTTAATGTACTGGTCCCTAATCTGAAGTTACATGTTTTTGTTTCTGTTTTTAATATTTCCACTGTTGCTTTGCACAAGTATTTTCTTCACTTTATTTTCTCAGTTATGGAAAACTGTATACATCAGATGTTAGAACTCCTAAAAATCCCTTCCATCTCTCTTTTTTTTGCTATCATGTTTCTTACTTGTGTCTTTTTCTTCTATTTTCTGGGGGATATTTTAACTTATTTTTCTAGAGTTTCCAATAATTGTGCATAAGTATCTACAGTTATATTTTTCCAGGAATAATTTTTTCCAAGATTTTTCCTCATATCTATCCTTTGTTTTAGAGGCACTGATTCCTGGAAACGCTTTAAACTCATTAGAGGGGTGTTGGCTTAAATTTTCTTTTGTCTCTTCCAGAGTTATCTCTGATTCCTCCTTCTTCATCATCCTGCGTTATAAACATTCCTCAAGTTTCTGGTGGCTATAAGTTAACAATGTATAAGAATAAAATATTACCAAAAAAAATTTGGAACTTAGGAACTTAGTAGGTCTTATCAACTGGCTAACTTGCTTTAGGTTAATTAACTCTAAATACCAAAGCTTTGAATCATTTTCTCCAGGACCACTGAAATTATCCAATAAAAGTTACCTGCTATTTAGGGGTAGAGAAATCTGACTGCTTACCTCTGGATACAGGGATGGCAAATTTCAATTGCCTCCCAGGTGCTGTCTTACTCTTACCCTTTGAAATGGCATTTGTCAACCTGTATCTCTCAGATGTTCTGTGGGAAAACCTACTTCTTTACTGTCCACATCCCTTTTGATGTACAAACTTTGTAGCAGCTTTCCATTTCTTTGTTGTTTTTTTTTTTAAGATTTTATTTATTCGACAGAGATAGAGACAGCCAGCGAGAGAGGGAACACAAGCAGGGGGAGTGGCAGAGGAAGAAGCAGGCTCATAGCGGAAGAGCGTGATGTGGGGCTCGATCCCATAAAGCCGGGATCACGCCCTGAGCTGAAGACAGACGCTTAACCGCTGTGCCACCCAGGCGCCCCAGCAGCTTTCCATTTCTGTATTTAACACTGTATTTATATAACACTGTATAACTGCATATTTCACACAGGATTTTTATTTTAATTTAAAAAAATTTTATGTGTGTTTATCCACTCTATACTTCGAGATAATGGATAAATATATATAGGAAATTCTTCATCTTTATTCAGAATGCTTTCAATATTTCAAATACCCCAGGATCTAAATCTCAGGCAAGATCTGAAGTCAAATTTCATAGCCTAGGATGCAAGAAGGTTGTGATGACTCTGTCCATGGAAAAGCATAATAAATAAAAATCTCTTCTAGAGCAAATCCCAATGACTGCGTCTTTTAATCCAGGGCTACGGACATACCCGAAGCACTAAAAACTTGAGCAAAGACTGAAGGGATTCAATATAGGAGTTATGGAACTATTTGGAAAAAGAACATTCAGAAAAGGAAAATATCATTCAAGAATAGTGAATAGTAACTGCAAGACATACCTTGACATAGGACTGTGTCTGTCATGTTAAAGGAACAGTAATAAAGATAGCATGCCTATGAGTGTGAAAAAGATCATGTAAGATTTCATAGCCTACTGAGATTTAGATTGTTAATCTAAGAGAGATGGAAGTGTACTAAAGAGGCTTGAGCAAATGAATAATGAGATTTACTCATATTTAGAAAGGATCAGTCTGCTTGATGCATTGATGTGTTGGGAATAGAGTTTAGCAAGGCAAGGACAATCAGTTAGACAATTCCGTATATTTAAAAGAGATATATCCCTTGCATTTATTTAACTTAATTACAAAATGCATTATTATGTTTCTGTTGTTAAAAATTTATAAAAATATAAAGGAATTTGCTATCAAGATTGAACTATTTCCATCAATTTGATTATCATCTCAGATCCAGGAAACCACAAGAGCTTTGAGAATTTAATGAGGTTCACACAGCTTCCTCAAACATTACCAATGCTAATAGGATAATGGAGTTTGATTAAATTCCATCTCTTTGGAGCCAGGGCAATTGTACATCATTTTCTTTATTTATAGTTATAAACAAAAGGCTTGTATAAATTTCCCATATGACTACTAAAGGAACTATATACTTAGTGCCTATTAATAGTATAGGTATCTGTCCAGATATATAATATTACATTAATTTTGAATAAAAGTTATAATCATCCTTAATTAGAGGAATGGGAATATATTATGGATGAGTCTGAACAAAATAATAAAGACACTATTAGAAATAACTGCAAAAAGTAGAGAGTAAGTTAGCTTATTCAGAATAGTCAAATGCAGATGATTATTAGGGCATGTTTGGAATGGCTGAAATGTTAGTTAAGAATTACATTTGGTAAGAATAACCACTGAAATAAGTTGAGAGTAAGATTATAATATAAAGCATGAGGGAGGTAGAGGCTGTGTTACAGGGTCTCCAGGAAATTTTTGTGAAGAGCAAGCACAAAACCTTTATTTTCTGGATCGTTGACACATGGTTTATTCTCTTTCTCAGAAACGATAGTCATATGTCTTGTTAAGCTTTTATATTTAACTGGAGAGGGGAAGATGGCAGCAGAGTAGGAGGACCCTAGGCTGGTCTTGGCCCACAAACACAACTAGATAACTATCAAATCACCCTAAATACCCCAGAAATTGACCTGAAGACTGACAGAACAAACTCCACAACCAAAGGGAGAGAAGAGGCCACATCAAAGAAGGCAGGAAGTCGGAAGACATAGTTTAGGGGAGAAAGAGATTGCAGGTACTGTGGAGGGGAGGGAGCTGTGGTCATGGAGAAGGGCAAAAGGGAAAGGAGCAAACACAGGAATGCAAAAGGTGACATCTCTCCAAAGCCACTGGCTTGGAAAATGAGAGGGGCTGAATTTAGAAAATTCTTTCAACCAGGCTAGAGCCTGGAATTTTAAAGATCAGCAGTCTCGACTGGGATAGAACCAGGAGGGAAATGAGCTGCTCTTAGAGAAAAAGCAGGAAAACAACCCAGGGGCAGATGGAGTAGAAACAGGAATCTATACAAAGCTTGGGGCACAGAGCAGGGGAGATTATTTGCTCTTCTAGAAATACCTCTTTGCAAGGAAGCTTTCAAGAAGATGCCTCTCCAGGAACAAAGCTGCTGTCTGGCGCCATTTCCTTCCCCCACTCCTCAGTATAAACACAGAGCTAGCTACTTGAAGGAAGCAGCTCAGCATGGACACTGGCTGCCTAACTTGCTTACACCAAGCACCACCCTCATGCATTGTGGTGGGACTGTCCTCAGTCACACTAGCCTTAGTCCCAGAGTGGCAGGCCCCTCCTACAGAAGACCAACACAAACCTCTGCCCACACCACATCTCCCAACCAGAGAGATCTGCAGGGCCCCAGTTCCAGTAGAGGTGCTGACAGGTTTCATCTCACAAGTAGACCAAAGTACACCTAGTTAAAAATCACCACACTCAGGCCAGGGGCCAAATACTGGTGACAACAGGCAAGGAAAGCCTCTGTAGACAACTGGCCGGAAGGACAGAGCAGCCAAAACACAATAGCAGAGTGCAAGCAGCACACACCAGGGACATTCCCTGCCCTGTGCCCTGGACACTGCATGACCTCGTCTTCACAAGGCCATTATTTTCAGGAGCAGGAGATATAACTGATTTTTCTAACATGGAAAAGAAGAGAGAGACTTAGACAAAATGCCAAGACAGAGGAATTTATCCCAAATGAAAGAACAAGAAAAGGCCATGGCCAGACATCAAAGTGAAACAGATATAAGTAACATGCCTGATGGAGAATTTAAAGCAACAATCATAAGGATACTTACTGGGCTTGAGAAAAGAATAGAAGACATCAGTGAGACCTTTACCAGAGATAAAAGAGTTAAAGAAGAATCAATCAGAGATGAAGAATGCAAAAAATGACATTAGAAACAGGCTTAATGTGATCAACAGCAGGCTGGAAGAAACAGATGAGTCAGTGACCTAGAGAACAAAATAATGGAAAATAATGAAGCTAAACAAAAGAGACACATAAGAATCACTCCACATGACTTACAGAACTCAGTGACTCCATCAAACATAATACATTTATATTATAAGAGTCCCAGAAGAAAGAGAAAAAAGGAGGCAGAAAATTTATGTGTAGAAATATTCATGCTGAAAACTTCCCTAATTAGGGGAAAGAAACAGACATCCAAATACAGGAGGCACAGAGAACTCCCATCAAAATCAACAAAAGCAGGCCAACACCAACATATATTACAATTAAATTTGCAAAATACAGTAATAAAGAAAAAATCTTAAAAGCAGCAAGAAGAAAGAAGTCCTTAACTTCACAGGGAAGACCCATAAGGCTAGCTGGAGATTTCTCAATAGAAACTTGGCAAGCCAGAAGTGAGTAGCATAATATACTCAAAGTGCTGAATGGAAAAATCTGTAGCCAAGAATAAGTCATCCAGCAAAGCTGTCATTCAGAATAGGAGATAAAGAGTTTCCCAAACAAAAACTAAAGGAGTTCCTGACCACTAAACCAGCCTCAAGAAATAATAAAGGGGACTCTACAAGTGCAACAGAGAGACCAAAAGTGACAAAGACAAGGAAGGATCAGAGAAAATTCCCATAAATGATGACAAAAGAAGTAATAAAATGGCAATAAATACATATCTATCAATTACTTTGAATGTAAATGTGCTAAATGTTCCAATCAGAAGACATAGGTGGCAGAATGGATAAAAAACAAGACCCATCTGTATGTTGCCTACAAGAGACATTTTAGACCTAAAGACACCTGCAGATTGAATGTGAGGGGATGGAAAAATATTTATCATGCAAATGGACATCAAAAGAAAGCCAGAGCAGCAATACTTAACGTTGGACAAACTAGACTTTAAAACAAAGACTGTAACAAGAGATGAAGAAAGGCACTAAATCATAATAAAGGGATAATCCAACATGAAGATCTAACAATTATAATTATTTACACACCCAACTTGGGAGCACACAAATATATAAAACAATTAATAACAAACATAAAGGAACTGATAATAATACAATAATAGTAGGGAAATTTAATAGGCCACTTAAATCAATGAATAGATCATCTAAACAGAAAATAAACAAGGAAACAATGGCATTGAATGACAAACTAGGCCAGGTGGACTTAACAGATATATTCAAAACATCTCATCCTAAAACAGCAGAACGCACATTCTTTTGAACTGCACATGGGACATTCTCCACAACAGATCACATATTAGGTCACAAATCAGGCCTCAACAAATACATAAAGACTGAAGTCATACCATTCAACTTTTCTGACCACAACGCTATTAAACTAGAAGTCAACCACAAGAAAAAATTTGGAAAGACTACAAATGCAGGCAGGTTAAAAAACATTACTACTAAACAATGAATGGGTCAACAAGGAAATCAAAGAAAAAATTAAAAAAAAAACAACAACAACAACATGGAAACAAATGAAAATGAAAACACAACAGTCCAAAACCTTTGGGAGGCAGCAAAAGCAGTCCAAAGAGGGAAGTATGTAGCAATACAGGCCTACCTTAAAAAGTAAAATAAACAAATAAACAACCTAACTTTACACCTAAAAGGGCTAGAAAAAATAACAAAGCCTAAAGTCACCAGAAGGAAGGAAATAATAAAGATTAGAGCAGAAATGAATGATATGGAAACAAAAAACAAAAAACAAAACAAAACAAAAAACCAATACAACAGATCGATGAAACCAGGAGCTGGTTCTTCGAAAAAATTAATAAAATTGATAAACCCTTAGCCAGATTTATCAAAAAGAAAAGAGAAAGAACCCAAATAAATAAAATCACAAATGAGAGCGGTGACGTCACAACCAACACCACAGAAATACAAACAACTATAGAGAATATTATGAAAAACTATACTCTAACAAACTGGGCAACCAGGAAGAAATGTATGAATTCCCAGAAACATATACTATCAAAACTGAAACAGGAAGAAATAGAAAACTTGAACAGACTGATAACCAGCCATGAAATCGAATCAGTAATCAAAAACCTCCAAACAAACAAAAGTCCAGGGCCAGATGGCTTCCCAGGGGAATTCTACCACACACTAAAGAAGGGTTAATATCCATTCTTCTCAAACTATTACAAAAAAAATTGAAATGAAAGGAGAAATCCCAAATTCATTCCATGAAGCCAGCATTACCCTGATACCTAAACCAGATAAAGATTCCACTAAAAACAAACAAACAAACAAACACAACAAAACATAAAAAAAAAACAAAAAACCATCAGCTAATCTCTCTGATGAACATGGATGCAAAAATTCTTGATAAAATATTAGCAAAGCAAATCTAACAATACATTAAAAAAATCATTCACTACAATCAAGTTAAATCTATAACTGGGCTCCAAAGGTGGTTCAATATTCACAAATCAATCAACGTGATATGCCACATTAATAAAAGGAAGGATATAAACCATATGATCCTCTCAATAGATGCAGAAAAAGCATTTGGCAAAGTAAAACATCCATTCAAGATAAAAGCCCTCAACGAAGTAGGCTTAGAGGGAACATACCTCCACGTCATAAAAGCCATATATGAAAAACCCACAGCCAGTATTATCCTCAATGGAGAAAAACTGAGAGCTTTCCCTCTATGATTAGGAACAAGACAGGGATGTCCACTCTCACCACTGTTATTTAATATAGTACTGGAAGTCCTAGCCACAATAATCTGGCAACAAAAAGAAAGAAAAGGGAACCAAACTGGCAAGGAAGAAGTAAAACTTTCACTATTTGCAAATTATATGACACTCTATATAGAAAACCCAAAAGACTCCACCAAAAAAATGCTAGAACATACGCACAAATTCAGTAAACTCCCAAATATAAATCAACATACAGAAATCTGTTGCATTTCTATACACCAATAATGAAGAAGCAGGAAGAAAAATTAAGGAATCAATCCCATTTACAATTACAGCAAAAATAAAAAGATACTTGGGAATAAACCTAACCAAAGAGGTGAAAGACCTGTACTATGAAAACACTGATCAAAGTAATTGAAGAGGACACAAAGATATGGAAAGACATTCCATGCTCATGGATCAGAAGAACAAATATTGTTAAAATGTCTATACTGCCCAAAGCAATCTACAGATTTAATGCAATCCCTATCAAAATACCAACAGCAGTTTTCACAGAGCTACAACAAACAATCCTAAAATTTGTATGGAACCACAAAAGACCCCAAATAGCCAAAGCAACATTGAAAAAAGAAAAGCAAAGCTGGAGGCATCACAATTCCAGACTTCAAGTTATATTACAAATCTGTAGTGATCAAGTATGGTACTAGCACAAAAACAGGCACATAGATCAAAGGAACAGGACAGAAAACCTAGAAATGAATCCACAACTATATGGTCAACTAATCTTCAGCAAAGCAGGAAAGACTATCTAATGTGAAAAAGATAATCTCCTGAATAGATGGTGTTGGGAAAACTGGGCAGCAACATGCAAAAGAATGATACTGGATCACTTTCTTACACCATACACAAAAATAATTCAAAATGGATTAAAACCTAAATGTGAGACAAGAAACCATCAAAATCCTAGAGGAGAACACAGGCAATAACTTCTGACATAGGCCATAGCACCTTCTTTCTAAAAATGTCTCGTGAGGCGAGGGAAACAAAAGCAAAAATAAACTATTGGGACTACATTAAATAAAAAGCTCCTGCAGCTAAGGAAACAATCAACAAAACTAAAAGATAACCTACGAAATGGGAGAAAGTATCTGCAAATGACATATCTGATAAAGGGTTATTAATCCAAAATATATAAAGAATTTATACAACTCAACAAACACACACACTAAATAACCCAGTGTAAAAATGGGCAGAAGCCATGAACAGATAATTTCTCCAAAGAGGACATACAGATGGCCACAGACACGTGGAGAGATGCTCAACATCACTGAACATCAGAGAAATATAAATCAAAACTACAATGAAATATCACCTCACATCTGTTCTGAGTGGCTAAAATTGCCAACACAAGAAATGACAAGTGTTGGTGAAGATGTGGAGAAAGGGGAATCCTCTTGCACTGGGGTGGGAATGAAAACTGGTAGAGCCACTCTGAAGAATATGGAGGTTCCTCAAAACGTTAAAAATAGAACTACCTATGATCCAGCAACTGCACTACTAGGTATTTACCCAAAGAACACAAAAATATTAATTTGAAGGCATACATGCACCCTGATGTTTATAGCAGCATTCTCATCTACAATAGCCAAATTATGAGAGCAGCCCAAGTGGCCATGGACAGATGAATGGATAAAGAAGAGAGTGTGTGTGTGTGTGTGTGTGTGTGTGTGTGTATATACATATAATGGAATATTACTCAGCCATCAAAAAGAATGAAACCTTGCCATTTGCAAGTATGTGGATGGACCTAGAGAGTATTACGCTAAAGGAAGTCAGTCAGAGAAAGACAAATATGATTTCACTCATATGAGGAATTTAAGAATCAAAACAGATTAACATAGAGGAAAAGAGAAATAAGAAGGGCAAACCAGAAAAAAGACTCATAACTATATAGAATAAACTGAGAGTTGCTGGAGGAGAGGTCGGCAGGGGAATGAGCTAAAGGGGTGATGAGTTAAGAGGGACACTTGCGATGAGCACTGGATGATGTATGTAAGTGATGAATCACTAAATTCTACACCTGAAACCAGTATTACACTATATGTTAACTAACCAATATTTAAATAAAAACCTGGGGGAAAAAAAAGAGAGAGGCAAACCAAGAAACAGACTCTTAACTATAGAGAACAAACTGATGGTTACCAGAAAGGAGGTGGGTGGGTGGATCGGTGAAATAGGTGATGCGGATTAAGAAGCACGCCTGCTGTGATGAGCACCGGGTGATGTATGAAAGTGCTGAACCACTATATTGCACACCTCGAACTAGTATTACACTATACATTAACTAACTGGAATTTAAATACAATTTTTTAAAAGTTTTACATTTATGTAAAAAAACAAAAAAACAAAAAACATGAGGAATGTACGGACAGATGTTAGGACCTGAAATAAAAAAGGACATGAACTGACAAAAAAATAGGGCTCAGAAGTCAAAGGCAGTTTAATGGAGAAAAAAGGTCAAGTTGGCTCTTGTGGTTTATAGAAATTACAGTAGAGCTGAACTTATATGGATTATTTTGAACATACAGGGTTTCTATAAATAGAAATTCTATTTGAAGCAGCTAACATGGAGAATAAACCTAGCCCTCAACTTTTCTGCAAGGGCCTTGTGATATTATGTGAGGGGGCTTTTTTGTACCAAAGATCTATCTCCTGACCAGAATAAACTTCAGAATTTTTGAGGGGGGGTTATACATAAACTTTCATAATTAAATTTTCCCTGAAAACACAAAAGAATAACAATGAATGTCTGAACATATGAAAAACAGGGAAGAAAGGAAGGTGAAATAATTTCAACAAATCCTTAGAATGTTCACAATTGAGTATCATAAAGTTTTATATGAATACACAAATAAAAGTATACAATAAAAATAGATGAGAAAATAAAGAAAAAGAAGAGAATGAGCAAATATTTCTGATTTCCTGTATAAGGCTTCACATGCAAATAACATAAACTGATTCTGGAAAATTTCAAGACAAAAATATACTTGTTAGTAAAATTGTATGTAACCTACAGGATCTTTGGTAGAGAATTAGATTTGGAGCCATACCATCTGGAATCACAACAAATTCACTTGACAGAAGTGGTTCAGTTGGGCACTACTGGCACCTCTCAGCACCACAGCCAGTGACTTTCTGGCTGATACCATGGACAATGGGCTTAGCACACTGCAGTCTGCATCACTAATACTACTGATTCTGGCCCTTGAATGCTGTTGTCAAAACTACTCTATTTCCTTTGGAAACTAGGTCTAAGAAACATCTTTTTTTTTTTTTCCCCTTCAAAATGAAAGAAAACACATATTGGAAAATGTTTTGATAGTGGAAACTGAAGAAAACTTTCTAAGTTTATATACTTAATATTTTGAGCAAATATGCACTCTCATTCTGGAAGAGAAAGTCTTAAGATGAAAGGAAACTAGGGACAGATGATAAACAGAATAAAAGTATTTAATGAAGTTTGGTATACTAAGGAACGATAGCAGAATGTCATTATATATAGTGGGGTAAGAAAGTGCATAATTCCCACAATTAAAAAATTAATTTAATGGAGGGGCACCTGGGTGGCCCAGTCAGTTAAGTGACCGACCCTTGATTTCTCCTCAGGTTATGATCTCACAGTTGCAGGATCAAGCCTGCATCAGGCTCTGCACTGGATGGGGAACCTGCTTGAGGAGCCTTCCTTTCCCTCTTCTTCTGCCCTTCCCCCTGCTTGTGTACATATGCTCTTTCTCTCTCTAAATAAATATTTTTAAAAAATTAATTAAATGGAAACCATCATGAGAACTCTTCCTGGTATGCAAAGGGAAATGACAAGAAGATGAAAACAGTGAGAAATGAGATAACAGATCCAAAGGATAGGGAACAGAAAAGTTTTAAAGAACAACAACAAAAAAAAGAATCTTTGAAAAACCATCAGAAAATCTATAATGGCCAAAACATTATTGAGTTGAAAATATACCAAATATGTACATTAAAATTCTGATCCTGTTTTTTGAAAAAACAAATAATCATCTAGAAAAATCCTTCAATATTTTTTTTTCAAATTATGAGGATGACACAAATTTGGACAGAAAACAAGATTTTTTTTTCAAACTGGGTAATTACTTCTCAGCATCACAAAATTTCAGAAGGAAATTAAGCAATCACTGCAGAATTTAGGAACAAATTTTTTGACTTAAGAGTTCTGTATTCAGCCAAGCTCTTATTTATATGTGATGAACATAAATGATATACTTATCTACGCAGGGACTCACAAATATGTCACCAACAGATAAATCTTTAGAAATTGCATGCAGCAGAACCCCAACAAAAAATTAATAAATATTTATAACTTGAGAAGGAATACCCATGTAATAAATTTTTTGGCATGTCTTCCTTCATTCCGTTAAAGGCTAAAATCAGGAATCTAAATGTACAATATGAAAGTGAATTACTGAAATGGAGACCAAACTTGGCTTGCTTTACTTCCACATTTGCTTTTGTTGCCTCCCTTTCATTGCCATGAAGAGTTGTTTCTTTATCCTTGTCTACATCCCAGATGTGAAATGTATTATTTAATTGCTTAAAACTTAGCAAGTACTGTTTAAATACACCTGTAATAAATAATTTGGATTATTCATACAGCTATTTATACACTGGATAAGATTATTAAACACCTTTCTTAATAAGTTGATGGAATAGGTTTTATTTTATTGCAAAAGGGTATTCTTTATTATAGAAGAGTGATGATATTTTCCATCTTTTGATTTCATATTGGACAACCTGAATCATTTTTTAATTAAAATATTTTTTTAAAAGAGTTTCTTTTCATCAGTAACCTAGAAGGAACTGTGAAGGTTTTGGGATAACTAAAAATAAATTTATACAAATTGATTTCAAAACAACAGTATTTTTTTAAATTTTTTTATTATGTTATGTTAGTCACCATTCAGTACATCATTAGTTTTTGATGTAGTGTTCCATGATTCATTGTTTGCATATAACACCCAGTGCTCCATGCGATACGTGCCCTCCTTAATACCCATCACTGTCTCTCTCTCTCTCTGACAAATAAGTAAAATCTTTTATTTATTTATTTGTCAGAGAGAGAGAGCACAAGCAGGGGGAGCAGCAGGCAGAGGGAGAAGACTCCCCAGTGAGCAAGAAGCCCAATGTAGGACTCCATCCCAGGACCCTGGGATCCTGACCTGAGCCAAACGCAGACGTTTAACTGACTGAGACACTCAGGCATCCCCAAAACAACAGTATTTTTATGCGGCAAAAAGAATCACCAAAAGCAAAAAACAAAAACATAAGTTGTTAATAATAATTAAATTTGGGTGATGTTTAAATTAATATTTTTACATTTCATTATTTTTCAGTGATTCTGGCTTATCAGAAAATCAGATAAAAGAAAATTAATACTAAAGCCATGTACAATCTTATATGAACTATAACTACAATCATATTATATAAAACTATTATTATAGTGGATAATCAGTGAAGAGTAAACAAAATGAAAAAATACACTTATTAATTACTTTTAGCATTATAACTAGATTATCTGAAAGACATGGAAATGCCCATGCAATTCATGTACTAAATTAAAGCAATTCAGTTATGATAAATTTAGTTTGTCAAGACTCTGTGCTTTTCTTATTTTCTTAGTCTTTCAGTCTTTCATCCTGCTTATCCTAAATGCTTACTAAACATGCCCATTTATAGTTGATAAACTCAAATGAGAGCAACCTGTAGGTATTATTTTCACTTTGACCTATGCTACTTAAGTATAGGGTAGTTATTCAGAACTAAAAAGAGTTGAATATTTCTAGCTGCATCCGTGTTTTTCCATCTCCCCATCCCCACCAATTTCTCTGACCCTAACACTAATATTCACTCTATTTTCAAACTGAAAGATTATTTTAAATGTTGGTGACTAGGTTCACTGAACCACTGTAAAGAGTTTGCTTTCTCATCTGTAAAGTGGAGAAAGTAATTTTTATCTTACCAATCACATATGGTCATTAGAAAGATAAAATTAATTTTCATATGTAAAAGAAATACACAATTTAAGGATTACACAAATACTAGCTTATCTTTTCCCTTTCTTTTTCCTATTACTTGGACTAAAATTTTTTGACTAGTTCATGGGAAAACATACCTGTGTTGTAAGCTCAATTATCATGAAACCATAAGCAGGAAGGTGGCTTGGCCACATTCACAGAAGGAAAAGAATCAATAACTGACAGAGACATAGAAAACTGGGGAGTTCTGTCTGTCTATTTCACACACCCACATCTACACACACACCGCCACACACTCCTCTTTCTTATCACTGCAGATCTATTTTGTTCTTCCTTTCCCCACAAATCTCAGGCCATGAGGTCACTGAATAATAACTGCCACATCTCCCACTGGGAGAGGCTATATGACTCACTGGGAGAGGCTATATGACTCCTTCTCAGCCACAATTACAAAAATATGGAAAATGTTCTCTCATTAACATGGGTTAGATAGCACACTGTCCTATCACGTCCTATCATTAATGGTCAGGAAGACATTTTTCATACTGGTACAAACATGCCTTTTAATTTGTGCTTCCTCTGCAGACAGATAGATTTTTTAAAAGACCTTATTTATTTATTTATTTAAGAGAGAAAGAGAGAGAGAGAACGAGTGGGGGGAGGAGCAGAGGGAGAGGGAAAGCAGACTCAGTGCTGAGCACAGAGGTCCATCCCAGGACGGACTCTGAGATCATGGCCTGAGCTGAAATCAAGAGGCTGACACAACCAACCGAGCCATCCAGGTACCCCCTCTGCAAACAGAGTTACCAAATTATATAAGGACACTGCAATCTGGACACATATCCTAATAGATTTCCATTCCAAGCTTGGAGAAATGTTCCAAACACTTGAAGCATTATTGGAGATCACTAAACACTATAAAACTTGATGAGTTCACCTCTATTTCATTTCTCTTACTTTTGTATTTCTTAACACAAATGAAAATTAAATTTAAAGACTAATCTCAGTGACCAAAATTGTCATTATTTGATTAAGAAATCAGTAACAAGTTCTCTTAAAATATATGTGACAGATGCTGTCACACTTATCACATATAAATGAAAGATGGTATGAAAGAGATTTTATTCAGCTGTTTTTGTTCAGTAGTTTAATTGGCCTTAAAATCAACAATGGTACAATATATTCTTTTTGAGAGCATCAGAGGAACATGGATGTATTTGTTTTATATTACAGAAATTTCAGGCACTAGAATTTAAGCCTCTTTTCTATTATTGCAACCACACAGGAAATAAATATCATTAAATTTAAATGATATTCATGTAGATTTTAAATGTAAACAATCAAAATATTTTAATGTTTGAAAATGCTTCTTCGAGAGTCAATAGTTACTGAATATGTATATTATTTTGTTGGCAAAAATAAAATATCCAAGTAGTATTTCCACGGTTTCTAAGAAAAATCAAAACCAGAAATGAACAGAGGTTGAGTTTGCTGATATCCCTGGAACCCCTAATCAGGTGTGAGTGGATTTTCAGTTGTATACAGAAAATATTAGAGAGGACAAAAATGAGAATTAAGAAGTAAGTATAGCCTATTATGTTCTCCTAATACCCCTTCAAAGAGCATAGCCACTTTAAAAGATTCTAAGAGTCATTATCAAATTGCATACTTTCAGGGGGCAAATAGTTAAGATTCTTCTAGTTGAAACAGCCATATTTAGAAACAGTCTTGTGTGTGTGTCTCTCTCTCCCCCTCCTTCCTTCTCTCCCTTCCCCATTCTGAAAAAGAAAAGAAAAGATGAAATGCATCACAAGAATTATATTCTTTAAAGAAAACTACAGGGGTGCCTGGGTGGCTCAGTCAGTTAAGCATCAGACTCTTGATTTCCCCTCAGGTCATGATCTCAGGGTCCTGAGACAAGGCTCTGCATCAGCTTCCATGCTTGGTGTGGAGCCTGCTTAAGATTCTCTCCCTCTCCTTCTCAAATTAACTAACTAATTAATTAATTAATTAATTAACAATTCTAATCCAATCACAGTAGAGAAGTATAAATTTGCTTGTTTCAAAACCTTCCTTTTTATCATTAAACCCTTGTATATGTGAACTATGTAATACTGGGTCTGACTCTCCTTGGAAAAAAATAGAGAAAGTAGTCTTTCATAAAACATAAGAGATCTTAAACTGTTGTTTCTTAGGTTTAGGGGGAAAAAAGTCTACTTGCCTACTATTCCTACTCCTTCATAAACACATCCCCTCATAGTGAGACTCTAAGCAAACTGCTGCATCTTGCTTGCAGACCACAGAACGGACGGCACGGCCACAGCCTCATTTCATTCTCTCTCATTAGTTTTATAGAATGTGAACTTATGTTATTTAACATTTAGGATTCAAATTCTCAAGAGGAGGGTTAATTTACATCCATCACAACACTAATCACAGTTCTGGCACAGTCCGTTTGAACAAAAGGAGGAAGAAGAAAAACAGGCCAGTCCTACATTTATTAATGTACAACTTAGGTCAGATTATTGACTATGCTACATACAATGTAACTCACACATTCCCAGAGAAATATGTTTAAAACTCATGACCAATTGAAATCAGTTAAAAAATTAAAGAATTTAAAAAATAAGCACTGACTTTTTATACTATACACCATCTGTGTGTGGAAGGCATTACCTCATATTAATTAGTAACTGTGGCAATACCTTTGTTTACATAAGAATGAGAGCTTTCAAGTCTATTTCATACAACAGGCATTTGTAGAAGATACCACAAAGGAAACTACCCTCCCAAGGGTTCTTTTTGTTTAAAGCAACAAAACTTCTGCAGTGCCTGGGTAGCTCAGTCGGTTAAGTGTCTGACTCTTGATTTCAGCTCAGGTCATGATCTCAGGATTGTGAGATCAAGCCCTGCCTCAGGCTCCGTGCTGGGAGTGTGGAGGCTGCTTAAGTTTCTCTCTCCCTCTGCTCTTCCCTCCTCTATTTAAAAAAAAAAAAAGCAACAGAAACTAAGTAGACAGTAGCCTGAGTGAAGGGATGTCCGAAAGCTCACATTATTGCCATAAAGGTAACTAAACAGGTTTTAGAATCAAAGAGAAGGAAAGCAAGCCATGCAGAAGGCACTCCTTAAAGTGACCTTTGAGAACCATCTACGTAAGGTATACTGCTACCCTTTCCACTGGGAATCACAGTATCACTAGACATTCCTGACCTCAGACACAACTGTACTGTTCTGCAGTACTTTATGAATGAGTTCCAGTCTCTGCTTCTACACTCACATGAGTCTATCGCACATAAAAGCACTGAGGGGAATCAAAAAGGTGGAGTCCTGATCATAATCTGCACCTTAGCTAACAGGAACAGGGGAGAGGGAATACTGGGCCTTCTGTAATTTGGGAGTGGTGACACACCTCCCTCAAAAATTATTACAATGGAAGATTCCACTGAAATAAGGTTTGTGTTGCAAGGAATACTACTTAATAAATGCATGATACAGGCAATATTAATTGCTTATTTAAAATTACTTTTTCTAATTAACTTTGAAGATTAAGATACTGAACTTAATTTTATATCTATACACAAATCTCATAGAAATCAACTATTAAATATGTGAGCAAAGATGTCTTCTCTAGTTATTTCGTGAGAGTGAAAATCTCTGCTTTATTCCAAAGAAACAAGCTGCTGCCACATTAAGGTATCAGCAAAACTGAATATATCCTGGGACAAAGTGTATATTTAAACTATTGAATATTCTTTATATATTTTAGAGAAGGAATTATATAGGAGACACCAATCATGCTCTATTCAAGAAAGTAAAATTGTCTAATCTTCCAAACCATTCAGACATTATTTTATAATGATACTTAAAGCACAGAAATTATATTACCATAAACACCTTTCTTCCTAAAGCCCAGATTGAAACAATTAAGTTCTACCAATCATCAGATGTTATATGTATGGTGCATTCAGTTCTGAAGACTTATCAAGATGGGAACAGTACTTCAATAAAAGAAGGTACACCAGCTAAAACATTTGAAGATTTATAGTCAGTTTACTTCTGGTAATGTCAAAATAATGTGAAAATGGCAAATAGTAACTATCTCACGGATGGAGAGAGAGAATTAAGTCAGCAAGTGCTTATATAGCAATGAAAATCATCTATAGTTACAGCACTATTGCTGATAATACAAATTTCTGGAAAATTTTCAATCAAAAACTAAACTTTTTGAACTATTTCATATGTCTCCATTGATTAGTATGGTAGGAAAATTGGGGGGAAAAAACAAAAAAAAGAAAAATATGCTCCTCCCAAGTTATAAAAACTAAGAATTTAAGATATATAGGGTTGGAGACCTCTTTCATTAATTTGTTTCTTTCCATCATCATTTCTTTTACTTTTACTTTACTTCTCTCTAAAGTTACTTTTAAAAACTGTATTACTTAAAAACATGTTCCATACATAAGCTTAGTCATAGTAATTAAGATACATTTGAATTTAAAAATTGATATTTAAATTTAAAAATGATATAAAATAGTATGTAAATTAAAATGAGTAAAATTTAAAATACTTAAAATGCCAAAGACAATCACATTTCAGCTCAAACATGAAATCAAATTAAACTTTCAAAGTGTTCTTAGATATATTTTTAGTTTTTTCTAAAATTATCTAATAATTTCAGATTTTCTTAAAGATAAAATTTATAAAAATCATTTAAAATGAAAATAATAATGAAACCCATACTGTCTTGAGACAAATTTACATATATGCATCTGGGGCTGTGGTTTCTTAGTACTATTAATGTGCATTTTAATAGCAACATTTGGTGGACTGCACATAGAAATCATAACATATTTTCACTGATTCAATTCTGCCCAAGAGATGAACTATCTATTTTATAGGCATTTCTTTGTTCTTTCCTAAGTACAATTATTTGACATTGTTGAACATACACAAAAATCTCTTAAAGTTGAATGCTCACCTTGCATAGTACAATAAATGTATTCTCTTTCAAATTATATACTTTTTTATAATTAAATATTTTTCATTTTATTTTCTTAAAAAGTTGAGATGTAATTTTCTTTTCTTTTCTTTTTTTAAGATTTTATTAATTTATTGAACAGAGAGAGACACAGTGAGAGAGGGAACACTAGCAGGGGGAGTGGGAGAGGGAGAAGCGGGCTTCCTGATGATCAGGGAGCCTGATGCGGGGCTCGATCCCAGGACCCTGGGATCATGACCTGAGCCAAAGGCAGACTCTTAACAACTGAGCCACCCAGGCGCCCCTGAGATGTAATTTTCATCCAGCAAAATGCACTAATCTTGGCTGAAAGGTTTGATGAGTTTTGACAAGTGCCAACAACCATGTAACCCACATCCCCATCCTGATACAGAATATTTCCAATGCCTCAGCAAGTTCCCTGATCCTCCTTCAGAAGAATGCTCTCCCTGCAGAGGAAATCCTGCTTCCTCTACTCCAATGAATCAGTTTTGCCTTCTAAAACTTCACAAAAATAGAACTATGCAGTCAGTATGCATTTGTATCTAGCTTCTATCATTTAGTATATTTTTGAGATTCATCTATATTATAGTGTGCATCAGTATATCATTTAGTTTTGTCATAAAATTCTATGATTATGCTACAATTTGCTGACCCACTCTCCTGTTAATGGACATCAGATTTCTTCCATTTCTTGACTATTATGAATAAAGCTGCTATACACATTTCTGTACAAGTCTTTTTATTGGCATAAGTTTTCATTTCTCCCAGCTAAAAACCTAGGAGTAAAATCACTGGAATACAGGGGAGGTGGATGTTTAAGCTTAGAAGAAACTTCCAAACTGTTTTCCAAGATGGTTGTAACCATCTTACAGTTTCACCAACAATGTCTGAGTGTTCCAGTTGCTCCATACCTTCACCAACATTTGGCACTTTCGGTGGTTTTAAGTTTAGCTATTCTAGAGGAAGTACAGTGATATGTCATTGTAGTTTTAATTTGCATTTCCCTCGTTAATACGATGCTGACCACATTTTCATGTGTTTATTGGTTATTCGTACATCTTCCTTTGTGACTAGTCTTTTCAAGTATTTTGAGTATTTTCAGTTGAAATGTTTATGAGTCCTTTATATTCCTGACACAAGTCCACTGTCATGTATGTGTAATGCTAAAATTTTCTCTCAGTCAGTGGCTTGGATATTCATTGGCTTAACAGCGTGTTTTAATAAGCGGGAGTTTTTTTGTTTTCCATGAAGTTCAATTTATTATTTTCCTTTTATATAAGCTTACTATTTTTTGTGTCCTGCCTAAAAACTACTTACCTACCTCAAAGTAAAAAACGTGTGCTCTGGTTTTTCCTAGAAGCTGAATAGTTCTAGTTTTTATCTTTATGCATATGATTCAAAATGAATTAATTTTTGTGTAAGATATGAATTAGAAGTCAACATTCATTTTCTTCTATTTCAATATCCAATTGTTCAAGCACCATTTGGTGAACAGACTTTCCTTGAGAACATTTTTTAAACTGATGTAAGAAAAAAAAAAAGAAAATCTGAATAGCCCTAAATTCATTGAAGAAATTGAATTCATAATTAAAAGCCTTTCCAGAAAGAAAACACTACATCCAAATAACTATATTGGTGAATTTAATCAAACATGTTACAAGGAAATAACACCAATCTTTCACAAACATTTGCAGAAAATACAAAGGCAGTAGCAACCTCTAAGAATAACTATGTTCACGAGATGCCAGCATCTCTCATGAATGTAGACAGAATATTAGTGAATGAATTCAGCAATATGTAAAAATCATAATAGAGAAAGACCAATGGCATTTATTCCAAGAATATAAGAATATTTCATAATTCAGAAATCAATCAATGTAATTTACCAAACTTATAGAAAAAAGGTGTAAACTCATGATCATCTTAATAAATGCAGGAATACTTTTGAAAAAGTTCAACATTACTTATGAAAGCAAACTGTTGGTAAAGTAAGAATAGGGAGAACTTCCTCAAAAACATCTCAGCTAACTTGACACTTACTGACAAAAACTCAGACCATTTTCTCCTATATTCCAGAAGGAAAATAAACCTCTCCTCGCCAGTTCTATTCAACTTTGTGCTTCAAGTCCTACCTAGTAAAAGGCAAGAAAATGACCTCAAAAGTATACAGGTTAAGAAGAAAAAAATAAAACTGCCTTCATTCTCAGTTTCTATGTAGAAAAACCCAAAGACTCTACAAATGAACCACAAAAAATAATAAGTAAATTTAGCAATGTCAAAGTATGCAAAAATCAACTGTATCTCTATTACTAATGATAAAGAAGAAAATTTTAAATACCATGTACAAAAATATGAAAACATAAAATGCCTATAAATAAATGTAAAGGTAGATGTATAAGATTTCCAAACTGCAAACTATAAGATAATTGTGAGCAAACAAAGATCTAAATAAGGAGATATATGGTAACAATGGACTGAAAGACTCCATAGTGTTAAGATGTCATTATCCCCCAATGGCTCTACAAATCTATTGCAACCTCAATCAAAATTTTAGCAAGCATAGTGGAAGAAACTGACAAGGTGATTCTAAGGAATTATATGAAAGAGCAAAGGACTCAGAATGACCAATACAACTTTGAAAAGAACAATATTTGATGACGTATACTACCTAATTTCCAGACCCTCTATAAAGCTATAGCAACCTAGAAAGTGTAGTTCCAGCATACGAGAGTAGATAAAAGCCAATGGAAAATAATAGAGGGCAGAAATAGTCCCACACATACACAGTCACTTGATGAACTACAAAGGTACCAAAATCAATCAATGGGAAAAGAAATTCTGTTCACATTGATACATCTGAGACTGAAAAAGTTAACTTAGGATGGTTTCATGGACATATCACAATCTCCTAACTCATAAAAAATTACCCTAAAAATAGACATGCTTCTGTACTGAACATCTAACCCTTATACATTAATATTCTGTAATGAAATACTGTTCTTTGGAACACAAGTTGAGCATGAAATATATGTAGTTCTTTTTTTTTTAATCCCTTTTAATAACTAGCCATTCACTTCACATCTGGGGCTGAAAATCAAGCAAAGGCTTGGCACTTGAAGGAAAACATTTCTCTAGTTTACTGAAACACAGTAAGTGCTTATGACATAAAGAAGAGCCTTAATATATATCACCATAAAATGATGGTCAACTGTTGGGTTTTTTTTTCTCCTAGTTTACTAGTTACAATACTAAACAAGAAGTTATATAAGAACAAGGATTATGCCTACCGTAACTTTGACTTCATCCCTCCTATGTGGTACACGACAGTACTATACACATATCTGTTATATGAATGAAGACGTTCTCGTCATTCATGAAGAATGAAAGAATCTCCATGTGTTCTTTCCCTCAGAAGTCTCTTAACAGGCCACCAGCACAATGTGGACTATGTGGATGCAATTTACATTACTGCAAAAACTATTATACAAATCTGGTACTCCATAATCAATTTATTTTACTGTTACTACTCCCTGAAATAACAAACTATATACCCACATATGAGCCAAATGAATCCAAACACACAATTGAATTATACTCCTAAATGGTAAAAACAGTTGTAGACACAATTTAAGAAGTTAAAAAACATGTCTTTTTAAAACAATATTCTGTAAACAAAAACTGCTGTTTGTGTCATCAAAGTCTGACCTGCTCTGACTAGCCTGAGTCCCACTCATTCTTCCCATGACAGGCAGCTCAGCAATCAATAACAGGTCACAGGAGCTGAAGGTCAAGAATTCTACATCTCGAAGTCTCACATTTACTTTCAGTTCTTAGCCCCAGTATGCTTAGATCTTATTTCTTATCTGTTACTTATGAAGTACAAGTTTTTCTTCAATGTATTACATCTGATGTATTACATTTATACACACTTTAACTACCCAATTATAGTGTCTGAATGTGGTCAGGGTAAAGATGCATTTCAATACAAAAATCAAACTAAGAATGGCATAAGATTGATATTAAATTTTTGCAAAACCAGTTCTAACTATGCCCAACTTAGAGGTAAATATATTCTACCCATGTATGGGTCTTTAATCCAATAAATCTCATTCATTTCCCAAAATTAATCTAATAATTTATGCTGCCATGAGTCACTTTGCTTATTCAAAAGAAACAGAAAGACAAAGAAGTATTTCCAGAAAAGAGGTGAACTACAAAAAGGAAACGAAATAAATTTCTAATAATAATAGTTCTGAATCAGAGCTATTTATTAAAAATCAGAATAAGTTATGGCAGCTATTCTTCTTCAGTGTCATGAAAACTATTCAATAAATTATCCTAGAGTAAACTAAGACTGACAACATTATTCATTTAGAAATCCTAAATGAACTTTCTCGAATGTGCTTCAAAGTCAAGCAATCATGTGACACCCTACATATCTAATGTTTGTGCCTTCTGTAGTTGTAATGTCTGTTACGCAGACAGACACAGACAATTAAGTTCCCCAAGACAGTGTTGCTGGTAAAAGTTTTCTTAACGCTAAAAAGTCAAGCAATCATGTGACACCCTACATATCTAATGTTTGTGCCTTCTGTAGTTGTAATGTCTGTTACGCAGACAGACACAGACAATTAAGTTCCCCAAGACAGTGTTGCTGGTAAAAGTTTTCTTAACGCTAAAAACATGAAACAACAGACTAAATGGCAGCCAAGAAGAGAAAGTCATGACCGCGGGCAGTACACTGTCACTCACCTTTCTCTAGTGAATTAATTTGCCGTGAACATTAGGAATAGGATCTTTCATGTCAAAAGCGAAACCATTAGATCACCATCCAGAGAACGGACAGGAATTATGCAAACCTCTAGGAACTCTAATGCCATGGTAATTATAATCTTCAGTAACTCAGTGGCTCAAGTTTTATTCATGTTGTTTTAACTGATGGACATCTGTCTGTTAAATCTGTGGGCCCCATGTGGCTATTTAAAATGCCAACAGATGCAGGGTAACCAAAATGAGCAAAATTCAGTTAAAGGACAGAAAAGTTTGGTTGCTGCCAGAAATAAAGGTAGATAATAAACAGCAATGACAGTTTTGATAATAGAAAAATACCTGGTTTTATTTAGTTATTCTATGCTCATCTATCCTCTCATTTGCATGGCTTCTGACATCATAATAGGTCTTTACTAGCTGGTGTGTATGACTGATGTAGTAGCTTCCTCACCAGTTTGCCTTAGTCTTCCCTCTTGGCCCTTCACCCTACCCTTCATGTCAAGAGCAGGAAAGTTTTCCAATAATAGTACTATGAGTGTGTCGTTTCAAAAGAAGGGGCTTCAGACTTCTTAATCTGCTGCAGATCAACCTCTACAGCCATGTTTCTCCTGCACTGACCACGACATCCTTAATGTTTCTCTCAACTCCATTAAACTTTAGAAAAGCTACTTCTTAGACTATACGCCTCTGACCTCCCTTTTTCAGATCATTTACTTTTAAAAAGTTGTCATTTTAAATTCCTTCTCTGCCCCACTGAAATGCAAATCTTCTCCCAGCCTCTTGCTAGGATTACAACCCATGAATGTCTTTCCCAGGACCACAAAGCCATCCCTTTGAAATCTGCAAGATGATGGATCGCCTATATCCCACTCTGTGGGAGGGTAGAAGCCTAACTTTGCTAAGCACGATTAGCCAACACAGATGGCCTAATCACACTAATCCCCCTTCTAAAGCCCTCCAGTTCTTTTCTACTAGCTTAACCCACTGCTTAAAAATCATTACAAACACTTCCACCTTTTGTTTCAGTGGAGTTGAGTTAGGTCCCTCTCTGCCATTGCAATAGTCTCAATCCCTACTGCAATAATCTTGAGTAAAGTCTTCCTTGCCTAAGTCCACTGGGTGCAGAGAAACTGCTCTTTGCTGCTTCTTATGCCTCTTTGTGTGTCCTCCCCAGTCTCCCTTCTTTGAGAACCTAATTATTCTGCAAGACCTAGATTAAATGCATTTCATGTGAGAACAGTTAGCTGAATTAAAATTACACAAGAATTGGGGAGAGACAGTTTATTTTGTTTTACTATGTACTGTCCAAAAACGTAAAACAAAATCAGCAACCTCGCCCTACCAGAATTAGACATTCTCTCCTAGAATATTCAGTATCTCTAATGAGAGACGGAAGAGTGGAGGAAGATGTCCTTTCTTCCCTAGCGGTTATCAAGACATTTCTTAGGTCTCCAATTTTCACATGTTCACTCAGAAGGGGACTTCCACTTAGAAAGAAAAAAAAAATGAATTAGAACACTGTGAAATTTGTCTTGCTGAAACATTTTTCAGTTACTTAAAAGATGAAGAAGACTATCATCTTCTCTCTCACCAGGCAACTTCCCTTCAAATGACTTTGTAATGTCACTGAATATGGAACTCTGCTGAGCAGGGAATAGAAACATTGATGTCTGTGGAAAAGTGCTAAAGAACTCCTTGACATTTTGTGTCTGGCACCGTAAGGAAGTTTACTTATGAGAAAAGTATATTGTGGTGCTCATCAGGCATCGAATGTTCTATTTTTCTCCATACAAAAATGTATAATTATGTGCAGCAGTATATATGTACATCTGAGGAGAAAAAAATAACACGGTGGGAAATGAGGGCAAGCATGAGAGAGGGGTTATTTGCTGTTTATCCTTTCATCCTGTGGCTTGACAGAGGAAAAAGATTAAATGGAAACAAAAATATGATGACCACAAATCTGTAAATTAGCAGTTGAAAGAGAATATTAAGATCCTATTAAAAAGAGTTTCCTCGACTCCTCTCACACTCAACATGCAATCTGTTTTCATGTTCTCTGAATCTAACATACAATTTATCCCAAATTGCCCACTCTGCAGAGCCATTATGACTTTGCCCCCACCACTTCTCAACTGGACTCCTGAAATAATTTCAGAAGTGGCATTCTGGCTTCCCCTTTTTCCTTCTGAAAACTATTTGCTACTTGGCAGTGAAAATCACCTAGGTGAAATGGTATCATGCTTTCAGCAAAAGACAAAGTATGTCACTCCTCTGCCCAAAAACCTTCAAATCTATCCAAAAAAATCTTAACAACTTGACCATGGGCTAAAAGGCACTATATGACCTGCCCTATATCTCTGTCTCCACAATTACTGCCTTTCATCTTTCCCATTAGACTCCCTGTTCAGGCCAAACTGGACTTATTGCTATTCCTCAGAAGGAACTGCCTAGAATATCCATCGTAGAGATTTCCACATGATTCACCCCCCTACTTCATTCAGGATTCTGATCAAATATCTCCATTTTAGAGTCTTCTAGAATCCCTCCTCGAAATAGATCATTTTTTCTCTCCAAGTCACCTTCTAACATATAATCTTCCTTTACTGTTTTTTACAGCAAAATTTCCTCCTCAAATAATAGTATGAAAACAATAATCTGATTGCATCGCTTCCTAGTCACACCCCACTCCCTCAATGGCTGTTTCTCATTGCACTAAGGATAAAAGCCACAATGCTTTCCACAGAAAAGGAGGTTCTTGATAAGGAGCCTTCCCCTAACTGTGAACTACTGATCACACCCATTCTATCTACTCACTTACTCCTTTCGGCTATTCTGATATTCTTGCATATTTTGAAAATACAAAGCTAGTTCCTGTTTTAGAGTCATTGCACTTGTTGTCCCCTGCATGGGGACACCAATTCTCTATGGAGGCCTTAATCACAGTATCAAAAAACCACTTCATAGAATTCTCCATTGCTTACCTTGCTTATTTATTTTTCATGGCATTTATAACTACTTTATATGTTCACACACCCATTTTATTTGCTGATTTCTACATATCTCAGTAAAATGAGAGTAAAAGCTTTGGCTCTCTGGGTTATCACTGTATCTTTGACTCTTAGGAACAATGCCTGCCATGTAGTAGGATGCAGTAAATATGTTGAACAAATAAATTATATGTACATTTATAGGCAATTTTCTTTAAATGTCACACATGACTGTCAGGAACACAAAATTTCCTTGGAATTACGTCACTTTTGAAAAATTATGTTTTGTGTTGTTTTGTTTTTTGTCGTAGAGAAATTTGACTTGGCTCCTCCCTTGGGCAATTCAATTTGTCATGATATTTGATTAAAGAAACAATAGATAACATCGCTTCAATTTAAAGAAATGATCCCCATGATCTACGGCATTTCCTTTTTGAGTAACATTGTAAAAAGAAGGCAGAACAAATAGTAGCCATAAGATTCTTCACTTTTCTGCTCTGTTGCCTAATACAGTATTTATTCACTTAGTAGCTGAATCTTTTAGACCTCTTTACTAAGCTTCAATTTCCTATAGTTCATATCCACTTGACTCTATTACCTCAAAATCAACAAATGAAAAGGGAACATACTATCTTTTCTGTTTCCATCCTAACTCCTTCTCCTGTTTTGTCTTTTTTCCTGCTTCTTCCCCCTACCCATGGGTTGTTTTGGTTTTTTTTAAAGATTTTATTTATTTGACAGAGAGAGAGACAACCAGCGAGAGAGGGAACACAAGCAGGGGGAGTGGGAGAGGAAGAAGCAGGCTCCCAGCAGAGCAGGGAGCCCGATGCGCGGCTCGATCCCAGGACTCCAGAATCACACCCTGAGGCGAAGGCAGACACTTAATGACTGAGCCATCCAGGCGCCCCGCAGTGATAGTTTTTAACATCAACCCGGTTGCCAAAGCAAGAAACATAATCATCCTTAATTCTATTCAGCTGGCCCACTGTATTTTTTTTTAAAGATTTTATTTACTTTAGAGAGAGAGAGAGAGATGGGGGGGGGTGTAAGCAGGTAGAGGAACCGAGCAGGAGGGAGAAAGAATCTCAAGCAGACTCTGTGCTGAGTGTAGAGCCCAACAGGCAGCTCAATCTCACCATCCTGAGATCATGACCTGAGCTGAAACCAAGAGTCAGATACTTAACCAACTGAGCCACCCAGGCGCCCTTCACTGTACATTTCTCTATACAACTTCAAACATTCAAAGATGCAATCCAGAATTAGAAATCTGAACAAAATATGTGAAACAATTATTTTCATTCATGGAACAACAGGCAGTTAATTCAGTGCTGTGAAAGAAGTAAAACAAATGAGATAAAAACCCTGCCAATTAGTCTGGCTTTCTAACTTAACTCAAGGTGCTTGCTGCACCATGGTGCGGGAAGGACCCAGGAGCAAAGCACAGTGGTCTAGCTGACTGCAATTACACAGATGAGGTAATCGGATTTGCAAGGCTGAATAACAGAGGGAAGGAAAATAGGCAGAGAAGGAGCTCCACAAATCTACATATTGGTCTTAAATTCCTTACTGAGTAAGAATCTGGGCATACTCCAGGAGGATGGGAAAAGAAAAAAACACCATGGAAAGAACACATGAAACCATGAACTGAAAAACTGCTGTAGCTTACACACAGCCAAGTAATGTCTGAGCACCAACCAACAAGTGTGGACACATCTCACTAAACATCCAAGGAAATCAACTGAGACCCTGGAATGACCATAACTTAAGGTATAAAGTGAAGGGCTAAACCAGTCATAGATTATAGATTATGGAGATCTATCCTAACAAAGCATCAGAAATAAGCCTATAACAATAAAAATATCCAAAAATAACTGCCTGCTTAAACAAACTCTAACCTTATTTAAAGGAAGGTCCAGACATCCAAAAACATAACATTCAAAATGTCCAAACCCAATCAAAAGTTACTGGACATAAAGAAACAAGAAAATATGATCTGTAAGCAGTAGATAAATCACAAACAGAAAGATAGCCAGAAGTAACTGAGATGATGGATAGCAGATAAAATTTAAAACAGCTACGATGAAGATGTTAAAATATTTAAACAGACACAAATAAGACACAACGAGAAGGAAAATAAAAACTGAAAGAAAACAAAATGGAACTTCTACAATGAAATACAGTATCTGAAATTTAAATACAACTAGGTATAACTACCAGCAGTTTAACACTGAAGAAGAAAAGATTAGTGAACTTGACGAATCTCACCTATATTGAAGCACAGAAATACTGGACTCTTAGAAGGAGTAGGTGAGGAGATTAAGTATTTCTGGTGATAATGACTCCCAAATTGTTCAAATATGATAAAACTATTAACCTAAACATCCAAGAACCTCAACAAATCACAAGCAGAATGAACACAAAGACAATTTCATCGAGGACATCATAATCAAATTCCTAAAACAAGCAATAAAGAAAAACATTTAAAATCAGCCAAAGTAAAAGACATAATATGCGAATGCTCTCCAGAGAACAACAACATCTCCTTTTGTAAAATCTCAAGCAAGTGTCCTTCATAGAAAATTATAACCTGAGAACAAGTGGGGAAGGGGGTGCAGGGAATTATAGTTCTAAATATTACCTCTGACATGGGGCTTGATCCCAGGATCCTGAGATCATGACCTGAGCTGAAATCAAGAGTCAGATGCTTAACCAACTGAGCCACCCAGACACCCCTGAGGGGAAGGCATTTATCTGAGGAATCAAATCCATGGGTTTCATTATCTTAATGAAAAATTTTAAGACTCCCCAAAAGAAAAATGTTCTCTTGCATTCAGAAGGCTTTTTAAACCTGAAGTCTCACTTATTACCTGATAAGCATTTGCAGATGTTTGTATGATCAGTGAACAAGTACAACTACCTTTGGATTTAAACACAACTACCTTTGTATTAAAAACATAAATCTAATTTTTTTTTTTTTTACCTCTTCTAAAATCCCTTCAGTGGCATCCCATGCCCACAGGACAAGGTCCAAGTTCAGTTTCTGTCCTCACTTTATATCTATTCCATTTTTCTCCCTGATATTTTGTTTCTGACACTCCATTTAGCTGAAACACCATTTTTTGACTTTCTTCTTTCCACCCAGAATGCCCCCACATTAAATTAGAAGCCTCTTGCTAAATGCATCCAGGGTATCCTACACTCCTTCTATCAAAATATTTGCCTCACTTTAACTGCTTATTGAAATTCCTTTCTTTCTCTCAGAGTCAGATTTACCATGAAGCAAATGAATCTTAAGCCTTCAGGTCCCTCAATTATGGTCGCCACATTCAAGGCCCTGGTTATTGAGTACTGACAAAGATTATTTAAAATTAGTCTCTGCACATGCAATGTCATATTCCCTAAATTCTTGTAGCTGATATAGGAAATAATCTGAGGGTTCTTACTGAATTTAACAACTCTAAATTGTATCTGATTACCAATGAGTGCAAAAGCTAAAAGAAACATTAGTAAACTACAATAAAATGGACAATCTTGCTAAAGCAAAAACTGAATTGTATGGTTTTTAGATATCATCTTTTAAGAATAAATTCATTGTTTGAAAGTCAAGCACAAGTCAAATCATCATAGCAAAGCGAAATTCACACTACAAAACCCTTACCTCTTTCAGGCACTCAGGAATAAAAATTAAAGTAACAGATATTACTCTGTTTCACTATAAATTAGAAGACATTATGCAGGGTTATGGGTTATGTGCTCTTCTGTCCAAATCTCCAGCAACTTCCCTAAAAATAACCACCAGTTTTCTTTAGCAGAACCATTTGGGATGTTTATGTTTATGTAAGAATCAGCATTATGCACAAACAAGGAAGAGTCACCTGGTGTAACTGTTAAAATATAAAGCCTGCTTATTCTATAATTGGAAAGTGGGGGGAGTACTTGAGGGAAAGTAATTCAACAGGAGGTGTTGGGATTGTAATCAATCCTAATTTGACAGAAGGTTTAAATGGGGCTGACTCTGGGCACATGAATTAACCACCCCTTCTAATTTGTAATCTCAAATCAAGGTTACTAATATCATAGGTTACTAATGAATTTCACAGGTTATGAATCCCAATTTAAATTAAAAGACAAATTTTTGTTTTCCCACCAATTCTTACCATACCCCCATTTTAAAGAAGCCTATAACAACTGGGATCAGAATGAGAGTTTTGAACCCTTGAGGCCATTGAGAGAAAAGCAAAAATCAGAAAGGCAGTTAAGAAAAATCAAGCAAAAGCAATACATAATAAAATCATAGCCTTTTTTTTTGCTGAGAACAGACAATATATCCCTCCTTCTGAGTCATTAGGCCCATCAAGAATAATCTTAGATATAGCTGATCAATAAATGTTTGATGAAATAAGTACTTAAAAAAGTTATATTTTAAGATTTATTGAGACCTCAGCTCATTTCACAACTATAAAATGAAGGTTTTGAGTCAGATCATGCTGAGATTCATCCTATTGTTAAAAATTTGACAGAATCTTGTATAATGTAATATGTTCACAATATACAGTGTATCAAAGTTCAGATAAACATTATAAAAAAATGTACAGTATAAATATACAGATGTGATTTTTAAGTTCTGACACATATATGTGGCTCCATTTCTGTCTGCAAACTGCAAATTCTATCTGGCATATCCTCAAGCTTTTATATTAAAAAATATAAATCTGAAAAATAAAAAATTCAATGTACTTGAGATCAAAATTCTAGATACTCATATGTATGGGTTTTTAATATAAGTTTTCAAGATTTTTTGAATGTGTTGAAACTGTATAAATAGCAACTAAAATATTTTAATCTCTAAGAATAAAAAATAGGATAAAATATCAAGTAGTCAGAAATAAATAGTATTTTAAGAGGAATGATGTTCAAGATTAAGTAATAACAAAGAGTAATAGGCATGTTTTCAAGGTTTTACGATACTCAAAATGAGAACAATACAAAAACAAAACAAAAAGACTACTTGGGATAAGTTGACAATATGTTTCCTTCAAGATTAATCATAGGTTAGAACAGGTCAAATAATGAATCATGGAACTTTACATCAAAAATCAGTGATGTACTGTATGGTGACTAACATAATATAATAAAAAATATTATTATAAGAGCAAAAAAAAAGAACAGGTCAAATACATCCATCTATTGAAGAAGTTTTACAGTCAAAACTTTTAATAACTGACAACTGTCCTGGTGTCCTGAGTCACCTCAGTCCCTGAGAGGAATGATCTCTCCTTCTCACTAAATCACACCAGATTATGTGACAAGGCATATGATGTGTTAGTGGCCACACGCTGACTGAGCAGCTGTACAAAATGAATTAAAACCAAATTGTGAAAACATCTAAAACTGCAAACTTTTACAATGTTAAATGAAAATTAAAAGATGTTTACATGGATTACACAATCAAATGAAGTAGTAATTTGAACATATTTAAAATTAACATTTTGTAAGTCATCTTTGAATGATAAGTTATGTTTCATTATGAACATACCAGAATATATAGATTCTTATTAATGGCCAGAAATTTACCATAAAAGTGTGAAAATATATGATGGCAGCATGAACAAAAATGTTATGGAGAAGCATTTAGCAGAATATGACCACTGAGTCACTCAATAAGAGTTAAATAATACCCAGGCTTCAAAGGTTATCATAGAAGGGAATCGACTGATAGCAAGGGATATTAGTGGTATAAATTCTAAATATTAAATATATATCATTCTTTGATATCTATGGCAATCATCAATGTACTACCTCTCAATGTCAAATTTACCCTTCAATACATCCTCTGTGATAATGAACATAATTTCTTTAAAAATGTCTCCTTTATAAGTGAGCACAATATTAAGCTTTTTCAGTAGAAGGCGCTAGAGGGATACTGCAGGAGAAAGGGGCTCTCCTGCATTTCCAATTTTGGTCTGTGGCATGGTGTCAGAACTGTTCCAGCTACACGAGTGATCTCCTCGCACCCTTGCAGCCTTGGGTCAGGCTGGTGATCACCATGCTGCAGCTGTCTCAACATAAACACTGCATGCTGTAGGACTTGTACACATACCAGAGCCCCACATTTCTCTGTTCACCTATTCCAAGACCCCAGATGTTTGTCACCCAAGGCTCTCCTGATGCCGTAGCCCTGTGAATGTCATGGACCTCCCAACATAGACACCATGCCTTTTAGGCTTCCTGTTCACACTGGTGCCCTCACTCTCTCTGTATGCCCATGTACCCGGCCACACCGGTGGTGGCTCACCTGTGCCCCTCCTATACTCTGGAGGGTTGCTTCCTGCTTGCCCAAAAACTGTGAATGAGGTCAGGCAGGCCAGTGAACTTCTCTCCCACCCTGTGGCCTGCAAGTACACCTTCCCTACAGATATCTGAACCCTAGCCCAGGAGTGGCCCACTCAGAATTCTAAGTATGACCTTCCCTAAATCGTCTTCCCTCAATTCTAAGATGTCACATTTCTCATAACTCATAATCACTTGTATCTTAGTTTAATCATTCTCTCCATTACACTTTCCCTGATTATATCACTTTGTAGTTTTTCTGATTTGATTCAGACTGCTACAAAATTGGTATCAGGAGTGGCCCCAGAGGGGCGCCTGGGTGGTACAGTCGTTGGGTGTCTGCCTTCGGCTCAGGGCGTGATCCCAGCATTCTGGGATTGAGCCCATCAGGCTTCTCTGCTAGGAGCCTGCTTCTTCCTCTCCCACTCCCCCTACTTGTGTTCCCTCTCTCGCTGGCTGTCTCTCTCCGTCAAATGAATAAATAAAATCTTAAAAAAAAAAAAAAAAAAAAAGGAGTGGTCCCAGAAAACAGGCCTTTAAAGATAGGATTTGGAGTTAGTTTTGTCCTTGAGCTTGATTACAATGCCGGCTCCTTACCAATGAGAAATGGAATGCTAGTGACCCATGGCCTGCAGTGGAATCGCAAACTGTAACCCGTGGTTGAGTGTGATAAAATACTGAGTGAAACATGGGGAGCTCATGTGGCTGCTGTGCTGGACTATTTTGCCGGTAATGATGACAGAAGGACCATAACACAGTAGAGATTCTTTTGAGTGGAAGTAGCTTGCCCTCTGTTTTCTGAAAAGATGAGCCTTTTGTGCTTAAAACATACAGTGATAGCCTCATTTGTAGAAGATGCTTTGGAAGGTCGTGCTCATTCTACTCAGGGTCCACTAAAATCACCCCCTGATGCCACTAGACACATAACTAATAGTCCCACATCAGCATGCTCTAGGGCATTAGAAATGCCTATAACCCAGGAGGAAATAATTTACAGACAAAACGACTGCAAGAATTTCCTAATGTATCTTGGCAGAAAACTAAACATGTGTGGGGATGGATACTATGGGTGTTAGACCAGAGGGAATACCAAACAGTAGATAGAGCTGGATTAATTGATATGCCTGTACTTTCTAGATATTTTAGATTTAATATCACACATATTATTTTTTAAATTCTTTTGTTCCCCTGAGACTCCAATTACAATGTTAGAACTTTTTCCTCCTCCACTTATTCCTATTTTTTCCCTAACCATTTGCTGTGTTCTATATTTACTGGACTTACTCCAGTTCACTAATCTGTTCTATCTTGTTCAATTTACTGTTAAATCTCCATTGAATTCTGAATTTCTATTAGTTTTTCAGAATTCTGATTTTCTATTTGATTTCATCTAGATGACAATTTTCTAGTACAACTATCATATATATATAACTTTTGACATATTTTGGTTTTAAATAAATTGTTAATAATTTCAATAACTCAATTATCTTTAGGTTTATTTTTATTATTTTTCTTTTCCCTCTTAACCATAGGTATTTTAATACTGGACATTGACTATGAGAAACTTAAGAGGCTTTGGATGATGTTTTTTTTTTTCCCCAAAAAACACTTCACCCTATTCTCTTACAGGCAGATATAGTAAGGTCATATTAAAGTAACTTGTTCAAAACTGTGTTGCAGTCTGTTTGCTTTTATTTACAGGCTGATCTACCTGGAATTCATCTCCATTATTAGGATGAACTTCTCCAGAATTACAACTGAAATTATGGGCTACTGTGTGTCACAGACTTCAATTTTTATCCCCTCAGAATGGTGAGACTGCCTCTTCCTCTGCGTATGTCTTGGAGATAAACCACTGAATGAAAGGCTAACTTCTCTGAGTCTCTTTTCTCACTGGTATCTTAACTCCTAAATTTTTACTTTTCTTGTCCAAGTCTCAACTTTTTTTTTCCAGCACTGTAAATAAAATCTGCTATCTTCTCACATTCTTGGCAAACTGTTGGATTATTGGCCTTTGTTCAGTATCACTAATTGGCAAAAGCCCTCAAGGAGAAAATGCCTTCATGATTTCTGGTTCAACTCTCTGTAGTTCATTTTGTTCTGGGATCCTACCTTCAAGTTATGATTGCCTCGGAAGGCCTTTAATTTTTTCAAATTTAAAAAAAAATTTTTTTTGGCCAGATTTGGTCTTGTTGTTGTTCTAGGTTGGAATGTTCATTTCCCATAAGCTACTCCACCATATATAAAACCAGAATTCTCCTTGTCTTTTTATTTATATATATTTTCTATCTAAATTCCATGAGAACAGACACGATGTCTACACTTTTACTTTCTTAATATAAAGTATCTTGGCACTCTGTATCAGAATTTAATTATATGTGTCAGAGAGGGCAAAAGTGACATAAAGAAAGAAAATAGAACATTGATCTACTATAATGCCAAGATACAATAGTGGCTTTGTATGAAGTAATATCCTGGGATTGGGCAGAAGTGATAATTAGAAACTTTTTAATTGTCCAGGTGTATTGCTAAGAATGTTGCCAACTAGGAATCATAAAAATCCGTTTTCTGAGGGTCTCTGCACCAGGAACATCTGTTCTTCTAAACAACTGTTAAGAAAAATCTGATGTTATGAATATTGTACTTCTCATAATTTATTGTGTTAAGTTTCTGATTTGGCTACTCAGGAATTCAGAAATAATAACAGCCTATCAATTGTTATTCAATTGTGCTTCCTGGGATTTGCAATTATCTTTATTTTTGCTTTCCTACTAGTTTTTCTCTTTGCTAGCATACATAGCATCTCCTCTGCATGATTAAACACATAAACACATAAATTTTGGTAGGTTGTTTCAAATTTTCCTTTTGGTATGAAGCAGAAAAATATTAATACATACATGATATTAAAATCAAAGGCAAAGAGAACAAGAGCCTCTTTCTCCTCCTGACTTACACATTTTTATAAGCCACAGGCATAATTTACATAAGATAGCTTCAATAAGTAGTAAAAAATCCAACTATAATGGCCTGAATGAGTAAAAAATTTACTGTTTCACATTACAAGTAGCCCAGAGTCTTCAAAGTGCTATAGTTGTTTTTCTTGGTGTTTCTATATTGTCAACAGTTCAGCCTTTCTGCAATTCTCTTGGCTTTCTTCTCCTTAATTCATGATGCCTACACATCTCCCATCCATGTATATACTCAATGATACCAAAGACAGGAAGGCAGTATCTGCTTCTAATACCAGAGAAAAAATACTTTCTCATGAGCCAAGCAGAATACTTCCCTTTACATTTCATTATTTAGGGGAGTCAGATTCTTATGCCTAAATGAATTAATAACAAAGGGACTATAATTTACTAACTGGTTTAGATCAATCAATATTTATCCCTTATTATTGAGAAAGGCACCCATGAAGCATATCACCGTGTAATACATCCAAAAATATCAAGGTTCTAGATTCAAGAAAAAAGGAAACAGTGATAATTAATTGAGTTAAAAAGAAAAAAACAAGAACAACCACATAGTGGTGTCTGCCTGATTCCCTGATACTATCTCATGGTTTTTAGGCTCAAAAATCTGTTATCAATCATTAATTCATTCAACAAAAATTAACTGAGCATATAATTTATCCCAGCTATAGTTCTAGAAAATGGGACATAGAGCACTTGACAAAAGAGGTAACATCTCAGATATAATGGAGCTTACTAACCAGCAGAGAAGACAGAAAAAAAAAATACAAAGTTGGCTAATGTGTAATATGTTAGATCACAATAAGGGTTAAGAAAAAAAAATAAAACCATCAATGTGGATATAAGAGAAATAAGCTTTTTCTATAGGGTAGCCAGAGAAGGCACACTGAGAAGGAAAGTTTTGATTAGACTTTTGGGAGAAAATGAGTGAGCAAATGGAGATATTCTGAGAAGAAGCAAAACAGATAAAACAAGTGCAAAGTTTTGAAGCAAGAGCATTCCTACTCTTTGAGGAACCTTGAGGTCAGAATGGCTGGAATGAAACAGACAAAGAAGAAAAGGTCAGAAGCCTTGTAATCTATTTTACGAGAGTCCATTTTTAATCTGAATGTGATGAATAGCCACTGGAGAGTTTTGGGTAGGAAAATGACACAAAATACTAGAAATTTTAATAGAATCATTTTGGCTGCTATGTGAGAAGAGACTGAATGAGGGCAAGTACAAAAATAGGGAAACCAGTCAAAGAGCTATTCCAACAGTATAGGTGAGCGAACGGTGGCTTGGACTTAGGTGGTTGCAGAGAAAGAGTAGGAAGTGGTCAAATTCTGTGAATATATTTTGAAAGTAAACCAGAGGCTCTGCTGATGTTTGGGGTGTGAGAATATGTGGCGTGTGGACAGGGGTGGGAAGATGAATAAAAGATCATACAAAACTTTTTAGCCTGAGGAATTAAAATAATTGTTTTTCAACTTCAGTATGATTTCCTTACCATTTTTAACTTTATAAAATTCTAGCCAAACTTTAACTTTTTCATGTACAGATTTGATCTATCCTTTTTCTGCATTTCCTAAAATGCTGCTAGTCTCTCCATTATTTCATGATCATATTCTAAACTGTATTATATTTTTGTCTTACCCTTCCACTCCCACTTTAAAAATCTGTACTCCTTGACAGCAGAAACATTATCTTCTGTATCCTTCAATCATGCAAATTTTCCCCCCTTGGGTACCAGGCTAGGCACGGAGACCATAGATACATATAATTCAACATGATCCTACCTTCCTGAAGTGTGTTCATTTGTGTATAAACGCCACTTCTTGGTGTTCGATCTGAATTCATTGAATTGAGATGCAGTACAATGTTTTTATAGAAACATTTTTCATTGTTATTTACACTGTTTTTTAATACTGACAGAAATATCTTCCTTCGACATGAATATTATAAAATGCTATACCTGTAACTTTATCCCATGGGGAGGAACATACAAGATTGCTATTTGCTTTCCTAAAGCTCATAAAAAGAATTTCAAAATGCTGGGATGTATCTTAGTGACCCTGGTAAGTGATTGGCAGTGTTCTATGAGGGCCATTTTCAAAGCTTTAAACAAAAAAGAGACAACAGTATTGTTCAAAGCCTCCAGGCTGTATTTGTTCCTTGGTATTCAGGTTTCAAGGTGACTATTTTATAAAAGATATTTTCAGTACAGAAGGAAAGTATGTTTTGTAGATATGTTTAACTCAGCTGAGGATATTTGTGTTTAAGGAAGTTTATTCCATATTATTTTAATTGCAGTTTCCAAAATATTTTGCCTAGGTCAAAAGGGGAGGCGAAGGATGACAATTCCAAAATATTGCATAAAATATTTTTTATATTTCCTGGGATTAGGCAATATACCCCAATTAAGACAATAATCTGGAGCCAAGCTGTCTGACTTCAAATAATTTAAGTGCTCCCAGCCTCTGTTTCCCTGTCTACAAAAAGTAAGTTTTAAATAAAATGCTTTCCTTATATGCTGTGTTATGTGTTGAATTGTGTCCTCCAAAAAGATATATTTAAGTCCTAACTCCTGAGGCATGTGAATTGACCTTCCTTGGAAAAAGGAAGTGTGCAGATGTAATCAATTAAGATACGGTCATTAGGGCAGACCCTAATCCAATATGACTGCTGTCCTCAAAAGCAGAAAATGTCATGTGAAGACAAAGATATACAGAGAGAAGGCCACGGCACAATGAAGGCAGACACTGGACTGATGCAGCCGCAAGCCAAGGGATGCCAAGGACTGCTGATGACACCAGAAACTAAAGGAAAGGCATGGAACAGGTTCTCTCCTAAGAGCCTTCAAGAGAACATTTCACTGCCTATACTTTGATTTCAGACTTGTGAGAGAATAAATTTCTGTTGTTTTAAGCTACCCCTCAGAAAACTAATACAGGGTGGGTACGGGTTATTAAACAAACTTCTATATCTAAAGTACTCAGAATAAATCCAGGCCCATTTTAAGTGGTTTATGAGTTTGGGTTTTTAATATTATTGAGCACTTAGAAAAAACGGAACATTCTCTTCAGATCACTGCATTTATTCCAACATTTAGGGTCTCCAGTCATTACATGAAATAAACTAAATATAAAACTTGTAATGGCTTTGGTTTATTTAGATAACACTGCTATTTGATTTGTGTTAACTTTTAGTTCAGTAATTTGCCTTTGTAGTTAATGAGAATACCATTTTGATATTTGTTTACCCAAGAAATCTGAAAATACATAAAAACATTTAAGGAATGTATCAATTTTGGAAAATAACTCTCCTAAAAATTATTTTTACATGTACTTCATTTATAGAAATAATATAGAACTGATTTTACAGATAGAATTTTTCTACTTATTTTCCATTTATGTTACTAAAAATATTAAGTACATTCATAAATGGTTTTTTAAAATACTACATTCACTTTATCAAATTATCATATGCAAAAGGAATGATTTGGGGCGCCTGGGTGGCACAGCGGTTAAGCGTCTGCCTTCGGCTCAGGGCGTGACTCCGGCGTTATGGGATCAAGCCCCACATCAGGCTCCTCCACTAAGAGCCTGCTTCTTCCTCTCCCACTCCCCCTGCTTGTGTTCCCTCTCTCGCTGGCTGTCTCTGTCAAATAAATAAATAAAAATCTTTAAAAAAAAAAAAAAGGAATGATTTAAAATACTGTTTCATTTGTCTGTTTTTTATCATTTTTAATTTTAATTCCAGTAGAGTTAACGTACAGTGTTGTATTAGTATGAGGTGTACAATACAGTGATTCAACAATTGTATACGTGACTCAAAGCACATCATGATAAGTGTACCTTTAATCTCCTTCACCTATTCCATCCATCCCCCCAACCATCCCCCTCTCTGATAACCATCAATTTGTTCTCTATAGTTAAGAGTCTGGTTTTTGGTTTGTCTCTTTTCTTTCCTTTGCTTGTTTACTGTTTCTTAAATTTCAATATGAGTGAAAATAGATGGTATTTGTCTTTCTCTAACTAGCCTATTTCACTTAACATTATACCCTCTGGCTCTATCCATGTTGTAGCAAATGGCAAGAATTATTTCTTATGGCTAATAATATTCCATTATACACACACACACACACACACACACACACACACACACACACACCACCTCTTCTTTACCATTCATCTGTCAATGGACACTATGACTGCTTCCATAATTTAGCTACTGTAAATAATGCTGCAACAAACATAGCAGTGTATGTACCCTTTCAAATTAGTGATTTCATACTCTTTGGGTAAATCTCCAGCAGTGGAATTAATGGATCTTAGGGTAGTTCTATTTTTAACTTCTTGAGGAACCTCCATACTGCTTTCCACAGTGGTTGCACCAGTTTGCATTCCCAGCAACAGTGCACAGGGCTCCTTTTTCTCCAATCCTCAGGAAGACTTGTTTCTTGTGCTTTTTATTTTAGCCACTCTGACAAGCATGAGGTTCATTGTAGTTTTGATTTGCCTTGATGTTGAGTATCTTTTCATGTATCTGCTAGCCATCTGGAGGTCTTGTTTGGAAAAATGTCTTTTGATGTCCTCTGCCCATTTTTAACTGGATTATTCAGTTTGGGGTGTTGAGTTTGAGAAGTTCTTTATATATTTTGGATACTAACACTTCATTGTGTCATTGGCAGATATCCTCTTTCCTTCTGCAGGCTGCCTTTTAGTTTTGTTGACTGTTTCCTCCGCTGTGCAGGAGATTTTTATTTTGACTTCGTCCCAATAGTTTATTTTTGCTTTTGTTTCCCTTGCCTCAGGAGACATATCCAGAAAAATGTTGCTACAGCCCACATCAGAAAAATTACTGAGGGGCGCCTGGGTGGCACAGCGGTTAAGCGTCTGCCTTCGGCTCAGGGCGTGATCCTGGCGTTATGGGATCGAGCCCCACATCAGGCTCCTCCGCTATGAGCCTGCTTCTTCCTCTCCCACTCCCCCTGCTTGTGTTCCCTCTCTCGCTGGCTGTCTCTATCTCTGTCAAATAAACAAATAAAATCTTTAAAAAAAAAAAAAGAAAAGAAAAATTACTGAATTGCTATCTTCTAGGATTTTTATGGTTTCAGGTCTCACATTTAGGTTTTCAATCCATTCTGAGTTTATTTTCATGTATGGTGTGAGAGAGTGGTCTAGTTTCATTCTTTTGCATGCAGCTGTCCAGTTTTCTCCACACCATTTCTTGAAGAGACTGACATTTTCTCATTGCATATTCTTGCCTCCTTTGTCGAAGATTAATTGACCATCTAATTGTGAGTTTATTTCTGGGCTCTCCATTCTGTCCCATTGATATGTGTCTATTTTGTGCCCATAACATACTGCTTTGATTACTAGAGATTTGTAGCATATCTTGAAATCTGGGATTGTGATACAGTTTTGTTCTTCTTCAAGATTGCTTTGGCTACTTAGGGTCTTTTGTGGTTCCATACAAATTTTAGGATTGTTCTAGTTCTGAGCCTAATACTGTTGGTATTTTGATAGGGATTGCATTAAATCTGTAGATTGTTTTGGATAGGATGGAGATTTTAACAATATTTATTTTTCTAATCCATGAACATGGAATGTCTTTCAATTTTTTGTGTTGTCTTCAATTTTTTTAATCAATGTTTTATAGTTTTCAGAGTACATGTCTTTCACTTCTTCAATTAGGTTTATCCTTAGGTGTCTTATTATTTTTGATGCAATTGTAAATGGGTTTTTTCTTAACTTCCCTTTCTACTACTTCATTATTAGGGTATAGAAATGCAACAGATTTCTGCACACTAATTTTGTATCCTGTGACTTACTGAGTTCATTTATCAGTTCTAGTAGTTTTTCGGTGGAATCCTTTGGGTTTTCTATATAGAGTATCTGTCATCTGCATATAGTGGAAGTTTCACTTCTTCCTTACCAATTTAAATGCCTTTTATTTCTTTTGTCACCTGATTGCTGTGGCTACAACTTCCAGAACTATGCTGAATAAAACTGGTAAGAGTGGACATCCTTGTCTTGTTCCTGATCTTAGGGGGAAAGCTCTCATTTTGTCACCACTGAGTATGATGTAACTGTGGGTTCTTCACACATGGCCTTTCTTATGTTTCATTCACCTGGTTTTTATCAAGAAACCTAGAACATTTTAACATTCTGTGATAAATGATAAATAAAGCATTTAAAAATTTAATGCAAAATTAATTCTAAAGATCAAGATTAATCTTGATTAAGATTAATCTTAATTTCCTTTAGCTTGAAACTGGCAATATAAAAGATATTTAATTATTAGTTTATATTATTCATCTTTTTAAGTAAATGCTAATATATTACCAATGCTCAAATGCACACATTGGTGAAAAAAATTACTGTTTTGTTTCATGTGATTACAAAAATTTCTAAAGATTTCTCACTTCATGACATGTGTATTGATATTTTAACCATCTCATCCTCACTTCTCTTTCAATGATATCCCTAGGAAAAATGAGACCTAATCATTATATAGCTGTAACAAATAGAACATTTTTTTAAAGAAAAAGTAGAAGAGGAAAAAAAGCAACGTGGGCAGGAGGAGTATTAGAAGCAAGAGGAAAAGAAGAACAGAAAGTAAAAGGAGCTTTCAGCAGAAGACCTCAAGTAGTAAGGGCAACTCTTTGAAAACATTCATCATTATTTCATTAATGTGAGAAATAGAGAATATTACTAGTGGCATGCTGTCTACCTTGGAAAATTTCCGACAGATGGAAAATCTAGTGCTTGATTTTAATATATTAGTGAAGAATGAGCTTCTATAATGTGCGCAGAACCACAGGTTACTTGGTTACTTCCACAGAAGCCTCACAAAGTACTCATAATGACTCCATGGAATACAAGGAGTACCGACTTCCACAAGGAGAAGCATAGGTCATTCATCCTTATATCTGCCAACAGAAAACAGTTGCTCAAAAGTATTTTTAAAGCAATTATTTTACAGAAACTGTATGCTGACTTTATGGCTCTACTAATCCAAAGATGACCCTTTAAGAAGTTGTAGATTTGAGGTTTGCCTTTGCTTATTAACCATACCAGTAAACTGCTTTTTAACCACACGAGAACATCAGTCCCAACCATCAGTTTCAAAGACAGGTACGTCTGAATAACCAAAAAATTTAAAAATAGGTTAACTTTCCAGGCTTACCTTAAAACTAAAATATTTTAATCAGAAAGATAAACTTGAAGATCTCTAAACACAGAACAAAGCAAAATAAATCCTAATTGCATTTAATAAGAATTCCTTAATAATTTTAGGCCATAGACTTGGTCTTAGACTCAATTGAGATAATGTATTTGAAAGCCTTTAGTTATTATAAGCAATAAAATTTTTACTTTGAATCTTCTAAACGCAGATAAGTGACATACAATATTTTAATTTCTATGGACTCAATATGTGGAAGAATTTTTTGTATACTTAAATCATAATTATCCTACAAAACACTAAATCAGGTGTCAACAAATTGTGGCCCATTGGCCAAATTCAGCTCATCTCCTGTTTTTTTAAATAAATTTCTATTGGAACTCAGCCACAGCCACACTCATTCCTTTTTGTATGCTTATGATTGCTTTCATGCTACAATGGAAGAGTTGAGAAGCTATATGAGAAACTGCATGGTCTATTTACTATCTGGCCCTTTACAGGGAACATTTGCTGGACTCAGAACTAGATTACATTTTCATTAATGTTTAGTCTGTTTTTTTTTTTAACACAAAGCTATAAGTAAAAATAAATTTAACAATTTAAGTAAGAGTACTTGCTTCTTAGGTTTTATGGTCAGTCTTGTCAAAAGTAGTTCAGTAATTTCTCTTTACAATAAAAATCCCTCTAATAATACTTCTTCAACTTTATTAATTTAGCCATCAGAATGAAAAAAAATTGAGTCATAAAAGTCTCTTTTATAAAATGAGGAAGTTGGACAAGAAGATCTCAATAGTCAAGAGTTAAATGATTATGATACCATAATTAAATGAGATATAAAGATACATGTTCCTCACAAACCTTATTTTTAACCATAATGATAAGTACAGTGAACTTTTAGACATTAGGTAATATAATGGCCATTGAGGAGCATGATATTTAGTTCAATTTGTAACAGCTAGATACTGGTTTCCTAATATATTCCTGCTTAGAATAAAATTCACTATGTCTGTATGATGTATCTTCAAATTAGAAGAGGAATTTGCAATGAGTATGTGCTAATTTTCAAAAGTGTGCTGATCTGTGAAAGAACACACAAAATTAATTATTTATATATAGCCCTTAAAATTTTTTCAGGTAATATGAACAGCAGAGACTCATTACTACAAAATCCTATTAGGACTTTTTTCTTTTTTACAAGAGGAAGAACACGCTAAGGCAGTTTTACAAAGAGGTCAAACTTTTAGATATGCCTCATAACAGCTTGGTTGAAAATGCCAAGAGTCTGTATGAAACGGGGCGGGGGGGGGAACGTATAGATTAGCTAGAAAGAGAGAAGAAAAATGGGTTTTCTTGGGATAACCAACAGTTCCCCAAAATTTAAAATTTTTATCATCATGGATTAAAATGATAATCCTGTTACTTACAAGATAAAGAGATTTCTAGATTTACTCAAGGTTAGACACCACAAAAGCACAGAAAAGAACATGACTCTTTGAGAACTTAAGAAAACTGCAAGATTCGTTGAGGTTCACGAATGGGAAGAATTTTTTTTTAGAAATAAAGACATGATACATAATTTAAAAAATTGTGTTCATTCCCCTTTAAACTAACCTCAGGTTCTCATTATTTATTTTTACAACCAACATACTCATTCTCCAACCCAATGCTCCTATATTTAAACTTTTCTTTAAGATCAATTTTGTTTTTAAAAAATTGCATCTTCCCTGTTTTTTGTTAGTGTACCTAAAGGTTTGTTAAGTTTATTGATCTTTCCAAAGAACCAATTTTTGGTATCATCAGTTCTCTGTTATTTTTCTATTCTCTATTTCATTTTTATCTGCTGCAATTTCGCCCTTCTTTTTCTAGTTTGTTAAGGTGTAAATTTAGGTTACTGATTTGAGATCTCTTTAAATGTAGGTGTATACTGGTATACCTTTCCCCCTGAAAATAGTCTTCACTGCAACCCGTAAGTTTTAATGTGTTTTGTTTTTATTCATCTGTATTTGTTTTGTTATTCTGTCACCAAAAGTTGATTTTATTGGACTTACCAATTATTTTTTATTTATGTCATTATTTCTTTAGAATTTTAAGACTTGTATTTGTGCATGTGTGTGCACACCAGTTATCCCATTATATTTTCTATTTATTATTTTTAATTGTAAAGTATAGTTGACATGTAATATTGCAATATTATTTTCAGATGTATAACATATTGATTCAATAATTATATGCATTATGAAATGCTCACCATGGTAAGTATATTACAATGTTATTGATTATATTCCTTATACTATAGTTTCAATTCCCATGACATTTTTATAACTGGAAGTTTGTACCTCTTAATCTCCTTCACCCATTTCACCCATCTTTAAGTATCTTCTAATTTCCCTTATTTCTTCATCAACTCATTAAGCATACGTTAATTACCCTACATTTGTGAATTTCCAATCTTTCCTTTGTTATTGATTTCTAGCTTCATCCCATTTGGAGAAGACACTTTATCTGATTTCAATCTTTTTAAATTAACCCTTGTTTTAAGGCCTAAAATATTGTCTATCTTGAACAGAATTCCGTATGGATTTAAGAAGGATGTGTATCCTGGTATTGTTGGCTGTAGTGTTCTATATGTCTATTAGGTCTAAATGATTTAGAGTGTTACTCAAGTTCTCTCTTTATTGACCTTCTGTCTAGATATTCTATCCATCTTGGAAAGTAGAACTACTTCTCCATTCAATGTTCTCTTCATATATTTCAAGACTGTGTTGTTTGGTGCATATATGTTTTTAATTGTTATGTTTTCTTGATGAATTGACCTTTTCATCAAAATATTCTTTTTGTCTTTTGTACACAGTTTTTTGGCTTTTTTGTTTTGTTTTGCTTTTTTACTTATAGTGTAAAGTTGTGGTATTATATTAGTATAGCTTCTAGTACTCTTTTGGTTACTGTTTGCATAAAGTATCTTTTCCATCCTTTCACTTCAACCTATTGGCGTTTTTGGATCTAAAGTGGGTTTCTTGTAGACAGCCTATAGTTGGATAATTTTTGAAATCCATTCTGCCAATCTCTGCTTTTTGATAAAGAGTCTTTCTGTTACTACTTTAAGGTTTCTCTCTTGTTTTGGTTTTCAGCAATATAATTATAATGTGCTTCAGCATGGTTCTCTTTTGGCATGGATTTCATTGCAATTCTTACATGTATAGATTCTTATATTTCAAAAATTGCGGAATTTTTTGGCTTTTATTTCCTCAAACACTCTTTGTCTTTCCCTCTTCTTCAGAGATTTCCATGACACATATGCTGGTCCTCTTGATGGTGCCACAAAGGTCCCAGAGGCTCTGTTCACTTTTCTTCATTCTTTTTTTGGTCTCCTCTTCAGAATAATTTCAAATGTCCTATCATAAAATTTGCTTATTTTTCATTCTGCCTAATAAAATCTGTAGAACCTGCCTAATAAGTTTTTTATTTCGGTTTTTGTATTTTTCAGCTCCATAATTTGCATTTGATTCCTTTTCACAATTTCTCTTTATTAATATTCTCATTTTGTTCCAACATCATTTTCTTGGTCTCCTTTAGCTCTTTGAGCATATTTAAGATAGCTGATTTCATCTTTTTGTAGAGTAAGTCAATTTTCTGAGCTTCTATAGAGACAATTTCTGTCAACTAATTTCATTCCTCTGAAAAAATCATACTTTTGTTTCTATATATGTCCTCCAATTTTCTGCTGAAAGCTGGAAGTTAAACATTATAATTTGGTAACTCTGGAAATAAGATTCTCCTCTGTCCTCAGAGTTTACTCTTTTGGGTTGTTGAAGACTGCAGTAATCCTTTTGTTCGGTGACTTTTCTAATCCTTTTTGCAAAGGTGGTATTCTTTATCATATGTGGTCATAGAATTCTCTTTTCCTTTACCATCAGTTTAGCCAGTGTTTTGGCAGAGATTTCATTGAATGTTAGGAGCATGTTAAAGTTGCCCTTTTCTTGTTTCAATATTCACTTGCCTGCTATAAACCTTTGACTGTTATCCGGAGGTCTGACAAGTTATTTCTAAAAGTTTCCGCTTGTTTTTCAATGTTTTTCTGGAGGAATGGAATTCTGATTCTCCACCATTTTGCTGATGCCAGTTTTCCATATTTAACCTTTTAATTTAGTAAAATGTAATAGGTGTTTTATAGGACAAGGTTTAAAATACAAGGATATATAGAACTTGGTTCATTTATTTATATTTGATTATAATTAAATAGGTAAGGCAGCCCTACACATATGTAATTACACAAAAGTATGAAAAATAGGTGAAAGGAAGGGAATAAAAAGTGATGAATGCCTGGGCAGACAGCATTTCCTACTGAAATTAGAATAATATTAAGATACATCTGGAGTTTAATTGCTTTTTTAGCATCAAGTCATTTTGAAGAGAATTTTACTTGGTGGCAGAATATTCTACATTGAAACTGATTATAATATCCCCTTTACAACCATTTAAAACATAATTTATGCCAGGGTTTGAGGGGAAAGCAATGAAATTTCTCAACTTTAAAAGTTTTGCCTTGTCATCCAGAGTCACAACATGACAGATTTCTCATAGAGCTAGATTTTTGCAGCTATTAATCCTTGCCCAGATTTCTATTTTACACCATGAATATCATAAAAATATCACCAAACATTCTTGATAAATAATCTGAAATGTTACAACACTTTTCCTAATTTTCTATTTAAAGAATTTTTCTAGTTTATTTACTTATTTGAGAGAGAGAGAACATGAGCAGGGGTGAGGGGTAGGGGAAGAGGGACAAGCCAACTCCCTTGAACAGAAGCCCAATGCAGGGCTCGATCCCAGGACCCTGAGATCATGACCCAAGCCGAAGGCAGCCATTTAACTGAATGAGCCACCCAGGGGTCCCAAATTTTTCTTCTTTGGACTCTTCTGATTATGTACCCTTGGTTTCTGAACATAAACAAGTGATTATTTTCTTTATTTGAGAATTGAGCTCATTACCTTACAGTCTTATCTGTACAATGAATCAAACCCCTGAAACTCATAAAAAATTTTGTGGAATTCTTCTGGGTTTTGTTTTTTCCTTTTATACATGATCAAGCAATGGATATAATTTCCCAATCATCTCTTGAAATTAAGTTTACATATCAGGGCTTATCTCCCATGAAATATATTGTTTTCAGACATTGACTTTTTGTTGCATAATTCTCTGTAAATGTGGATAAATCATTCACAGTTCAAGTTGACAAAGACAGTATTATCTTACATAGTCACTTTACTCCTGAGAGAATTAGGCACTTCAAATTGCTGAGTCATCTGAAATCTAAAATTAAAAATCTAGAGTTTCAACTAGTGATATCCTTTGAGCTTTCTAGTTTGCAACAGTTATGGAAATTAGCTCCAATCAAAATATCCCTAGCTGCCTTTGACAAGAAAAGCAGAACCCAAAGTTAAATAATTTCATTGAAGAAGACCTGGTATTTTTCTCTTAGATTCTTGAATCTATTGCAAAAAGATTAGCAAAATCTATTAAATCTGAGTTAAATATTTTAAGAAGGATTCTAAGACTCTTCTTCTACAACCCTCCTTTAAGGAGACTGTATTTTTTAGTTCTTTTGAGAACATAGAGAAATACATTTTTTCATTGACAAAGTAGGAAAAAATGGATTTAAAACAAAAAACTTACTTGAAAATAACTATTTGAAGATATTAAAATCATTTTCTTAATATAGATTAAAGCATGATTTCTTACTTATTCTCAATATAAGCATTTTGGTTTAGGCATTACATTTCTTACATTAGGTTTGCCTCTAATTTTGCACACACTTTCCAAAAACCAAAGGAGGCTGAGCAGTGTAGACTATATCTGAAAATTTTATATGCAAAAAAAAAGATTTTATTTATTTGAGAGAGAGATGGCGACAGAGATAGCAAGAGAGAGCACAAGCACACAGGAGAGAGAGAAGCAGGCTCGCCGCTGAGCAGGGAGCCCAACGTGGGGCTGGATCCCAGAATCCTGGGATCATGACAAGAACAAAGGCAGACGCTTAACCAACTGAGCCACCTAGGCGCCCGTGGAATTGTCATATTTTTTAAGAAAAATTAAACCACTGAAATCTGAGCACAGATATAAAATAAGCCATTTTAAAAGTGTAGTAGTACTATCTTAGAAAAATTTCTAAGGGCATTCTCATTAATGTCTTAGATTGCTTGTATGCTTGAGAAAATATAATGACAGCCCCTCTACCCTAAGGGAGATACCCTCTAAAAAACTCAGAATTACATTTGAAATTATATCACTATATTTTACATACCACAATTAAAATGTTGTTAACTCTTTAAAAAGGCAGTATCCATCCAGTAGAGTGTTAAGAACTTAATAATCCATGTAACATAGAAACACATTCAATTTTTTATTTAATAAACTTTTTTTAGGTTACAGTACTATACTTATGGGAATGTTATATTTCTTTTCTTTTTTTTAATAAAGATTTTATTTATTTATTCGACAGAGATAGAGACAGCCAGCAAGAGAGGGAACACAAGCAGGGGGAGTGGGAGAGGAAGAAGCAGGCTCACAGCGGAGGAGCCTGATGTGGGGCTCGATCACGCCCTGAGCCAAAGGCAGACGCTTAACCACTGTGCCACCAAGGCGCCCCAGAATGTTACATTTCTCTACAAAAAGTAGCATTTTTTGCTTCCCATGAATGAAAGTTACTATATTAAAATTTTTAATACAAAAATTATAATTTATATATTATAACTATATTTCAATTATTTAAGCCTGAGAAGTTATCTATATTCATGATTTCTAATTTCTCTATTATTACTTAAATTCACTTCGAATAGGCTTTCTCTTTTACCATTCCATTAGAAACTGCTATTACCAAGTTTGCCATCCTTATTAAATACAATTGCCAGTCTTGTTCTTGTTTGACTGTCATTACCATTTAATACTGCAGATAATTCTTGCTTCCTGAAATATATCCTTTAAATTTCAAAATACTACACCATTGGTTTTTCTTCTTTCTATCTCACTGAAACTCATCTTTCTGTGCTAGTTCTTTCTAATTACCCTTCTAAACTATGGGGTTCTCCGGGGCTTGTTCTCTGGGCCACATTTATCTTCTAGTTATACTCATTCATCTGGTATTCTCATCTGTGACACTCATTTGTTGACATGATCATTCTCAGAGGATGTCCACATTTATATCTCCATCCAGGGCCTCTCTTCTTAATTACAGATGTGTATATTTAATCCCATACTCAATATCTCCATTTGAATATCCAACAGGCATTTCAAAATTAATACATAAAGATATTTTTAAATATTTGGAATATTAGCATGTTTAATTTGTACAGACAAGTACATGCAGTTATGTATATTTCTAATTTATATGTAACACCTTTCAAATTATAAAACAGAATTTGAAAACAGTTAAGGCAATCTGGTAACAAAGGCAAAAAATGTTTTTAGCAAATATCCATATAGATATAAGAAGTTTATTTTAGGTATCTTAGACAGAAAAATATGACATTTTTTAATAGTGGATGATAGAGGAGGTATGGTATAGTGTTACATTTACTATTCCTTTTAAATATCAAATCTTGGGAAAAGTTAAAATGTAAACATAGGACATATTTTTCTGTTAGAGTTTATTTTAAAAGGAAGTATGTAGATTAGTCTATATAGTATTGTATAGTATTGTATTATACTAAGCAGAATAGTATTTGCATTCCTAATGGAAACTGTGAAATAATTTTTTGTATATTAAAATTTGCAAGTGTTTTCTCAGTGTAATGATTAGTGTTACTATATCATTATCATATCACCATGAAAAAGACATGTATTTGTGAATCGTGCTCTTTTGGTTATAAAGTTTATTTTTATGGAAAAAAATTTTAGATTTGGATAAATTCAATTATGTGGGTACTATTCTTGCTTAACTAAAGTATGTGTGTTGTAAAAAAATGTTCAGAAACTATTAACTTAAATCAACAAGAAAACAAAAAGAAAGCCTAATTATCAACTTCAAGTAAACTTTTAGAATAGCTGAACAATGCAACCTGTCTTAGACACCACTTGAAATATATAAACAAAGGACTGTTAAACCTACAGAAACTAGATTACATTACACACATGCCAATATACACCTTTGTGCATCACTGAACATTTGCAATATGGGATGTATTCTACTGTCAATAAGAGAGCATTATGTGATACACAGTGTAACTTAATGTCAGTGGAAATTAGTCAAATGCAACAGGAGGAAAATAGATGCACATATGTTCATCTTATTCAGACTCAAGCAAGAATATATGCTTTGTCCAGTCAGCAAATTCCAGTGAAGAACTGAAGAGACCTTATAGAAGCCTGTTTTTTTTTCTATTAAAAACAGTTTTAATAAGCACTCACTGATGACAAGTTATTTATTGCTCCACTGAGCCTGTAATAAAGAACCTCTGAAAATAAAGCATTTATCTATTTTTAGATATATATGAAAGGTAGACCAATTGTTTAAATGACAAATTCAATTTAAAAAAAAGAATCTTACAATAAATAAAAAATTCACTCATAAAGGGTGATAACATCAGTAAAGGTAGCTATTTGGAGTAACGAACGATAAAAATCCTTGAAAATTGGTCTTTGTATATAAGATTGTATTATTATTAGTGACATTGGTTGGCATTTGCTTATAATTAAGCAAACTGAAACAAATCTAAAATGGACTTAAAAAATAAAGGATACCTTGTTGCTTGATTTTCCCTCCAGAGATCATGCAGCCAATTTTTAGCTGAAAAAATTCTCGAGTCAATTAGCCTCTATATCATAATTCACACAGTGTTAACAATAGTGGTGAAGAGTACACAGTGATGCCAGAGTCCCCAGTTTGAAAACCTGGATCTGAACCACTTTCTTACACAAAACACAAAAATAAATTCAAAATGGATGAGAGACCTAAATGTGAGACAGGAAAACCACCAAAATCCTAGAGGAGAACACAGGCAGTAATCTCTGACGCTGGCCCTAGCAACTTCTTATGAGATGTGTCTCCAGAGGAAGAAAGGGAAAGAAAAGTAAAAATGGCCTTTTGGGACTTCATCAAGATAAAAATCTTCTGCACAGCGAAGGAAACAATAAACAAAACTAAAAGTCAACCTACAGAATGGGAGAAGATATTTGCAAATAACATATCTGATAAAGGGATAGTATCCAAAATATAGAAAGAACTTATCAAACTCAACAAACAAACAAAAAAAGGGACAAACCAAAAACAGACTGGTAACTTTAGAGAACAGTGGTTACCAGAGGAGAGGCTGGTGGGGGTATAGGTGAAACAGGTGATGGGGATCAAGAGTATGCTCATCATGATGAGCACTGAGTAATGTACAGAATTGTTGAATCAATATATTGTACACATGAAACTAATATGACACTCTGTTAACTATACTGGAATTAAGATATTAAAAAAAGAAAAAGGCAGAGTACACTCTTTATTTGGCATAAATGGTAGTTGCATTTATAGAAAAAAGGATATTTTAAAATTGAAAAAAAAATTTGTGTTAAATAATATTAGGTTCTGGGCTCGGATGACTATGAGCCAGTTTATCATATCCACTAATAAATGGTGAGATATTTGGATATAGCATGGAATACGAGAAAATCCTTCACTAATAACAGGCATCTGAGCATTGTAGGATACCTAGTATCTCTGACCACACCCACTAAAAGTCAGTAGCTGCCCATTATAATTTCCAAATGTCCTATATGTAGGAACTGCCCCATGCAAACAATTATTTAGAGTGTTGACCATAATGCTGCATTCTTGATACAATAGAGGAATGGTTCCAAATATGCCTGGAACAAAGGACCAGTATTATTTTATGGTTAGCAGAGATGAATTAGCTAAATAGAATAGTAAATATAATAGTAAATCTTTTCTGTTGTTGGAACAACAAAAAAGGGGAGATAAATAGGAGTTGCATCTCTACTTGATGGTGAGAAATTTCTAACTAAATGTGTCTCATGGAACAAAAATAAAACGTCACCATACTTCTAAGTAATGGCCTATTCATGGTTAATTTATCTAATTGTTTCCTTATTACCCCATAAGTAATCCAGGCTTGTATGTGTTCTTAGTAAACATAAGCTTATTTCCAGATACTATCTTTTCTAGGTATCCATTACCATCAGTTTATTTACATTTTTGCCTATGAGTAGAGCCAAACATATTCATTCTTATTTTTTAACCTCACTGTTTAAAGATCAGAACATTCCCCATTCTCCACTATAAGGAAACATTTTCAAACAATACTTTCTCTGTGATTTCTTGTACATGTCCTTTAGATTATTATCAATCAGAAATGAAAATATTAACAGATTTAAATGGATTAGGATGCTTTTTTAGCTTCAGGGCTCTGTAATTAGTATCTACTCTTCCATTTCCAATTCAAAAATTGTTCCCCTTGGTGTATGAGAATCAAAAGAGAAATTAAGTGATTAATTATACATTTATGATTTATTTTATATAGTTAGAAGTATGAGGGGTGGGGCTTTGTGAAAACTATATATAAATTTTTATATATAACATAAAATCAACATGAAAATTTCACTGAAGCAATGAAAACTGAAATGATTCAATTGTTGAGAGTTACTGAAAGCCTTCAATTAAAAAATTGACATTTATAAATTATTGTATATGATGTCTTCAATAATTGAAATTATAATACATCAAATTACTGAGAAAAAAAGGCTTTATATAAGTAGCTTTCTAGATTTAAAGTAAATGCATTTCAGAAAAAAGGGAAAACGATACACCATTTCTTCATATATTTCCCATTCAAATTATTCATGATGATAATAACTAAGTCAAACTTGAAAAACAGTCATAATACATCAGTTAATAATGCTCTTGGCTTCAAATAATATAATGCATGGTCAATACTAGCTTAAACCAAAAAGGGATTATCTTTCTCATATATGAGCAAATTCAGAGGTAGCTTGATGGTGTTGGTTTAGCTGCTCAAAGGTGCCATCAAGGATCATCTCCTCTTTCTGTCACATTACCATTAGTTGCTGGCTTTCTGTGCTCACATTTTGTTACTTCACAATGAAGTGATGGTTCAACTGCCATTGTTGCATAATTTCTGCAACTAATAATGTCTGCCTTGCCTAAATGTCCATGGCATATATTTCTGTATTTATTGTTAAGAAAAACAGCTTGATAAAAACCACCAGTTTAACTGCTATGATTTTTTTATTCATAAGTAGTGGCCTCAGTTTAAGAAACTGCCTTAATTATTGTGATTTATGCTAGTTTTATAGAATTATTTATCTAATTATACAGCATTTGTTGGGGTTTTCATGAAGACAAAAATTGTGTGAATTTGTAAAGTAGAAATTAATACATTAATTCTTAATATAAGACTATTCCAATGTATTTTCCAAAGTATAAAGAAAAGGGAAAATTTGGAGATAGTCCAAGATGGTGGAAGAGTAGACCTTAGTTTTGTCTGGTCCCAGGAATTCACCTAGATAGTTATTAAATCATTCTGAACACCTGCGAACACAACCAGAGATCTAAGAAAATGGCTGCAACTCTACAAATAAAAGCAACCATTTCTGCAGGTAGGAAGTGTGCAGAAGTAAATCCAGGGTGATATATGAGAAAATAAACCACAAGGGGAAGAAGCCTCCATAAGCCAGCACCAGAAAGTGATACAGCAGCAGAGCACAAAATCAGAACTTTTAGGAGTCTACTCCAGTGAGAGACATCCCTCCCTGAAAGGTGCTCAGGTGGTGAAGCAGGGCAGAATCCTAGGTGGGACAGTTGTAGTCTCAGGATCCACAGGGTCACGGGAAGACCGGGGGTGCCTGAGTGTGGTAAAGTTCCCAGGCATCTGAGCGGGGAAGCTGACTGCAATCAGCAAGCCCAGGAGTGGGCTCACAGCTCAGGGTTGCCACATATGGTGAACTGTGGCACAGCCAGGCAACCACTCACCAAGCAGAGGCCCAGCAAATGGCAGAATAGTGGCGAGACAACCCCCTTCTTCCCCTGGGGAAGTGCACTGAGAGAGTGCACATGGTTTGGAGCCTTGAATCGTGGTCGTATGCCTGAGATGGAAACACTCAGTCACAGGCTGGGTGAGCATGGAGTGCAGTCAGAGACCAGGGAGATAGGAGTGATTGACTGCTTTTCCTTGAGGATGCACTGAGGAGTGGGGCCCCGAAGTTTTGGCTCCAGGGCTGGAGATTGGGAGGCCGCCATTTTCATTCTCATTCTCTAAAGTGGTGGGGAAAACCTTCAGGGAACAAAAGCCACATACGGCAATCTGGAGCAGCTTACTTAGCCCGGCCACCTGGCAAGGGTGGTACAATTTCCCCCTGGGCAAAGACATCCGAGAATCAGCACAACAGGTCCCTCCCCCAGAAGATCAGCAAGAACATGTTGCTAAGACCAAGTTTACTGATCACGCAAAACTGCAAAACTCCAGCACTAGAGGCAAATAGTATATAAAATTCATGTTTTTTTCCCCACGATTCTGTAGTTTCTCAATTTTTTTTCTTTCCTTTTTCAACCGATTTATTTTATCAACTTTTTAAATGTTTTTTAATCTTCATTTTTACAGTTCCATTCTATCCTTTCATTGTAATTTTATTTTTTCTTCTTTTTTTCTTGTTTTGGTTAAAGTCTTTTTTTTCATTTTCATCTTTAAAGTTACATTCTATCCTTTCAATGTATTCAGTTTTATTTTTGTACATATATGTTTTTTGTTCTTTACAATTTTGGGAGGTAGTTTCTTCTAACAGACCAAAATACACTCAGGATATAGTGTACTGCTCTGTTCTGTTCACTGGTCTGTTTATATTCCTTTTTTTTTTTTTTTTGTCTTTTAGTTTTCATTTTACAGTTACATTCTATCCTTTCATTGTATTTAATTTTATTTTTGTATATGTTTTTCTTTCTTTACAATTTGAGATCTAGTTTTCTAACAAACAGACCAAAATACACACAGGATTAGATGTATTGCTCTGTTCTGTTCACCTGTCTGATTATATTCTCTCTTCTATATTTTTTTTTATTTTTTGCTTTTGGGTCTCTTCTGATTTGTTTAGTGTCTATTTCTCTGGGGTCGTTGTTACCATTTTTAGTGTTTTGTTCTTTCGTTCATATATTATTCTCTTGACAGAATGACAGACAGAAAAACTCAACCTCAAAAAAGAGAACAAGAGGCAGTACTGACTGCCAGGGACATAATCAGTATGGATATAAGTAAGATGTTGAAACTAGAGTTCAGAATAATGATTATAAAGATACTAGCCAGGCTTGATAAAAGCACAGAAGACACTAGAGAATCCCTTTCTGGAGAAATAAAAGAACTAAAATCTAACCAAGTTGAAATAAAAAAGGCTATAAATGAGATGCAATCAAAAACGGAGGCTCTAACTGCTAGGATAAACGAGGCAGAAGAGAGAATTAGTGATACAGAAGACCAAATGATGGAGAATAAAGAAGCTAAGAAAAAGACAGATAAACAACTACTGGATCATGAGAGGAGAATTTGAGAGGTACGTGATACCATAAAGCGGATAATTGGGAACACAGAAGAGGAGGAAAGAGAAAGAAAAGGAGGCAGAAGGTATACTGGAGCAAATTACAGTGGAGAACTTCCCTAATCTGTGGAAGGAAACAGGCATTCAAGTCCAGGAGGCACAGAGAGCCCGCCCCCCCCCAAATCAATAAAAATAAGTCAACACCCCAACATATAATAGTGAAACTTACAAATCTCAGAGACAAAGAGAAAATCCTGAAAGCAGGGTGGAGAAAGGTCTGTAAGCTACAAGGGTAGAAAATTAGACTTGCAGCAGAGCTATCAACAGAGACCTGGCAGGCCAGGAAGGACTGGCATAATATATTCTGGGTGCTCAAAAAGAAAAATATGCAGCCAAGAATACTTTATGCAGCTAGGATGTCACTGAAAATAGAAGGAAAGATAAAAATCTTCCAGGACAAACAGAAACTAAAAGAATTTGTGATCACTACACCAGCCCTGCAAGAAATATTAAAAAGGACCCTTGAAGCAAAGAGAGACCCCAAAAGTAACACAGACCAGAAAGGAACAGAGGCAATATACAGAAACAGTGACTTCACAAGTAATACAACGGCACTAAATTCATATCTTTCAATAGTTATTTTGAATGTAAATGGGCTAAATGCCCTGATCAAAAGACACAAGGTATCAGAATAGACAGAAAAGCAAGAACCATCAATATGCCATCTGCAAGAGACCCATTTTAGACCCAAAGACACCTCCAGATTGAAAGTGAGGGGGTGGAAAACAATTTATCATGCTAACGGACATCAAAAGAAAGCTGGGGTGCAATCCTTATATCAGACAAATTAGATTTTAAACCAAAGACTGTAATAAAAGATGAGAAAGGACACTATATCATAATTAAAGGGTCTATCCAACAAAAAGATCTAACAATTATAAATATTTATGTCCCTAACGTGGGAGCAGCCAACTGTATTAACCAATTAATAACAAAATTAAAGAAACACATTGATAATAACAGAATAATAGTAGGGGACTTTAACACCCCACTCACTGCAATGGGCAGATCATCTAAGCAGAAGACCAACAAGGAAACAAGGACTTTGAATGACACACTGGACCAAATGGAAGTCACAGATACATTCAGAGCATTCCATCCTAAAGCAACAGAATACACACTCTTCTCAAGTGCACTCGGAACGTTTTCCAGAATAGATTACATACTGGGTCACAAATCAGGTCTGAACCAGTACCAAAAAACTGGGATCATTCCCTATGTATTTTCAGATCACAATGCTTTGAAACTTGAATTCAATCACAAGAGGAAATTTGGAAAGAACTCAAATAGATGGACACTAAAGAGCATCCTACTGAAGAATGAATGGGTCAACCAGGAAATTAAAGAATTTTTAAAAATCACGGAAAAAAATGAAAATGAAAACACAACTGTTCAAAACCTTTGGGATATAACAAAGGCATCCAAAGAGGGAAGAATATAGCAATACAAGACTTTCCCAAGGAACAAGAAAGGTCTCAAATACACAACCTAATCCTATACCTAAGGAAGCTGGAAAAAGAACAGCAAATAAAGCCTAAATGCAGCAGGAGAAGAGACTAAAGATTAGGGCAGAAATCAATGAAATAAGAACCAAAAGAACAGGAGAACAGATCAATGAAACTAAGACCTGGTTCTTTGGAAGAATTAATAAGATTGATAAACCCCTGGCCAGACCTATCAAAAAGAAAAGAGAAAGGTCCCAAATAAATAAAATCGTGAATGAAAGGAGAGATTACAACCTACACTGAAGAAATACCAACAATTATAAGAACATATTATGAGCAACTATATGCCAACAAATTGGTCAATCTGGAAGAAATGGATGCATTCCTAGAGAGTAGAAACAACTAAAACTGAAACAGGAAGAAATAGGAAACCTGAACAGACCCATAACCAGCAAGGAAATTGAAGCAGTAATCAAAAAGCTCCCAAAAAACAAGAGTCCAGAACCAGATGGCTTCCCAGGGGAATTCTACCAAACATTTAAAGAATTCATACCTATTCTTCTGAAGCTGTTTCAAAAAACAGAAATGGAAGGAAAATTTCCAAACTCTTTCCATGAGGCCACCATCACCCTGACCCCAAAATCAGACAAAGAGGCCCACCAAAAAGGAGAATTACAGACCAATATCCCTGATCAACATGGATGCAAAAATTCTCACCAAGATACTAGCCAACAGGATCCAACAGTACATTAAAATGATAATTCACCACAACCAAGTGGGATTTATTCCTGGGCTGCATGGGTGATTCAACATCAGCAAATCAATCAATGTACTAAACTACATTAATAAAAGAAAGGACAAGAATCAAATGATCCTCTCAATAGATTCAGAAAAAGCATTTGACAAAGTACAGCATCCTTTCTTAATTAAAACTCTGCAAAGTGTAGGGATAGAGGGAACATACCTCATTATCATAAAAGCCGTCTATGAAAAGCCCACAGCGACTATCATTCTCAATGGGGAAAAACCGAGAGCCTTTCCCCTAAGGTCAGGAACAGGGGAGGGATGTCCCCTCTCACAACTGCTGTTCAACACAGTACTGTTAATTCTTAGCCTCAGCAATCAGACAACAAAAAGAAATAAAATGAATCCAAATCGGCAAAGAAGTCAAACTCTCACTCTCTGCAGATGACATGATAGTCTATGTGAAAAACCCAAAAGACTTCACCCCAAAACTGCTAGAATTCATACGAGAATTCAGCAAAGTGGCAGAATATAAAATCAGTGGCACAGATATCAGTTACATTTCTATACACTAACCATGACACAGAAGAAAGAGAAATTAAGGAGCCGATCCCATTTACAATTGCCCCAAAAACCACAAGCTAGAAATAAATCTAACCAAAGAGGCAAAGAATCTGTACTCAGAAAACTACAGAATACTCATGAAAGAAACTGAAGAAGACACAAAGAACTTGGGTGGCAATCCTCTTGGGACCCCTCCCTCTTTGGGAGATTTTACTATTGCTCAATAAACTTTGCTTTGCTGCCCACCAAAAAAAGGAAAAGGAAAAAAAAAAAAGAAAGAAAAGGGAAAATTTCATGTTTGATTCTAGGAAGTGTATCTTAGATCACATTTATTCAAGCTTAATTTAAATTTACAACTAAGCTTAATTTTAAATTTGCACCAACATTTTCTTTCACTTTGACTTCAAAAATAAGGCACTCTTGTTATAATACTCCCAAGACTGTTTGCTAAAGAGTTTTCAACAAAATATATTTAAGTTTTAATTAAAATGTACTACTACATCCTTATGCTTCACTGAGGGAACAAAGTTGACATCGATTTGCAGTTAACCTGTAGAGTTTTATCTTCAGAAATGGCTCCCTGAAATGATAAACTAGGTTTATCCCACAAATGATTTTCAATCTATGTAATGACTAAAATGTATTTAAAGTTTCTTTAAAGATAAAACTCTGGTGTGCTTTAAATTTCTGATATACACAGATTATTAACAGTTTGAAGGCAATTTAAATATCCAAAATTAAGGAAGTGGTCTTATATAAACTATTACAGTACAACACAGGAAATTATTACACATACTTGCTGTTAAGAATAAAAGTAAAAATCAGCTATTACCTCAATGATATTAGCCAAATTGTGGATTAACTGTAATACAAATTTAATCCAATATTGCTTTTTAGCTTCTAAAGGAGGTTTTGATTTACTACGGCCTCAGAAAATAAGTAATAATAATTTAAACATTAACATAACTCATACATATTTAGGAAAATAACTCTGCAGCTAAAATATTTATGTGACCTAGTGCTATTAACAAATCTTAATAGAAAGTATCCCAAGGGTGATTCAGGCTGTAATTGGGGCACAGTTTTCATATGGGATCCAAGTGGGAGTTGTAAAATCTAATAGAAATCTGAATACAGAAAACTGTTCAGAGGGTCTAGTCAGTTTTATAATACCATGCCCTGCCACTCTGGGAGAGTATATTAAGCAATGTCATAATTTATTGAAATCAGTGTAATATATTTAGAACTGTTCCCATGACTATACAATAGTTTATAATGTCTGAATGTATGATTTCAACTACTGTTACATAGATATTTCTTTTCTCAAATAATGAGGAAGATTCTGAGTATAACCTTGAAGATAAATTATTCCCCTAAAGCATTATACAACAAAATAATTGCTAGTACTTTTTCTGTGTTTTTAAACCGAAGATGTTATAAGATTTCCTTTACAGAATTACAGAATGGATAGAAGTTTCCTACTGAGAGACAAAACTATTAGGGACTAGCCATTTTACTTGAGATGGAAATTTAAAGTGTGTGAAATCAGCCCATTGGGCCAGCTGCCATGTACAAAAGACAATGATTTCCAGGGGTTAGGCCAAATAACGCTCACTTTCTTATAAATTTCTGTAAGAGAGGATAAAAAGTGATAGAATTCTAAGTGTTAATACAGAAGTTAATTTATTTACAGCCTAATTAGGTCTTCAGAAAAAGAGAGTATCTAGATGGCTGGAATGGCTCATGTTCTAGAAACTTTTGGGGTCTCCCATAAATTTTGAAAATTATCAACTATAATTCAACATTCCAAGAAGGTTCTGAGAGTATGTAGACTGAAAAAAGGCTCTCTCATCTCTTTCCCTTCTATCCCTCCCTCTCTTCATGCAGACATGTACACTCCCTTTTTTTAAATGTCAGAATTCCAAAAATTTCTGTCCTATGTCTTCCCCTCCTTCACACACCTGACTTGAATACTCAAATTTATTTTCACATGAATCACAAAGTAAATCCCCATCCTAGGCTCTTTTGTGAACTACAACACCACATATGGGCAGTTTTCTATTTCTATACAGTTCTTAAAATATATAATTTTTATAAATCACATTGAAAAGCTTTTTACTATCTTAGTGTCATTGATTGATTAAATCTGTAGACTTCATAAAAGTTATTAAGAAAATTTTTTCCCGTTGTAAAGGCTTTCTGAGCAAAGAAAATTACAGATTGAGAATGTCTCCTTTTCCTTAGAAACATTTGCTCATGACATTCTAAGGTGATAGAGAAACCAGAGTCATGCCACATTTACTACATGATAGGCATAATTCCAAGTGTCTTAGTATGTATCAAATCCTTAGAAAACCCTACAAGATTGGTATTATCCGCATTTTAAAAATGAGGGAACTAAAGCACAGAGATGTTGTGCAACTTTCCTAAGGTTACACAGCAGTAGGATAAAGACCTGGAATCTGAACACAAGCTGCCTCAGTTCCAAGGTTAAACATCAATTCACTAGGTATACTGCTTCTTAATGGCATATTATTCTAAATAAATATGTTATTATTACTATTTCAAAAAAAATAGAAAAACAAACCTTCAGTTTCCCAAAAGCCTACATATATGTAATAAAGGTGGCCAAAATATTTTCAGTAACATACTTAAATATGTATTCATCCTGTTACATGTGTACTTCCTTCAATGAAATGACCCCAAACACTGATGAAGTAGGACTATCACTGAATCCCAGAATCATTAAACCACTGAAGAATCCAAGTCTGAACCTCGTCCAAACCAAAGCTGTTCTGTCTTACTTCATATTTTCCCTGAGGAAATGAGCATAGACAAACTAAATATTTGAAAGAGTTAGGACAGGGAAGAAAAAAAAAGTGGAGAAAATCATTACTTAATGTTTAATACTACCCAAACACTGATGTCTCCTTTCATTCTTGGCATTTTTTATGAATTTATTCTCCATTTACCCTTACAGTTGATAATAAGTATTCTTGTTCTTGGGGAATATGAAGTACATATGATATCCTTCCATATTAAACTATCATACTTTCATATATTTTAGTAAATCTCTTTGTTGAGATTCTTAAATATTGTGGTCCTCGTACCTGAATTATTGGCATAGGTCCCAATGCCTTGCAAATGACTTTTCATTCCACTTTTCCCTAAAATTTCTGCATTTTTTCTTTGTCCATGGAAAGGACTGTAGAGTCCATATGGAATTCTCAGCAGTACTTTGCCTCTAGCTTTGAGCATCTCTGCGGGCTTGGTACTAGAAACAGGAACTTGACCATTCTTCACGTTACTGATTGCAGAACTAAACTTCCTAGAGAGATCAATCTACTTGCAATTTGCAGTTGTGACTGGCACTTTATGTAAGTCTTTTTGGAGACAGAGGATGAGGTAACACTAGTTCAATTCTGAAACGTTCTGTTCTTCTGTACTGTTCCCTTCTTGTTAACAAAAAGCATAGTTATGCTTAGGATGCTGGCAAGTTTATAACAATACCTAATTATAGGTATAATAACTATAGCTCTAAAATCATAATGTCAATATTTATATTTTTAATTTTATAAAATAGTAACTTGAAATTCAATTTACTTCTTACTACTTCCAGTCAAGTCATGAATCATCAACATTCTTTTAAATGATTTGCAAAGACTTATTTAGATGACATGGGTCAATGCCAATAGAGATTTTGATTTCTGGACATAATACAGATAGAAAAAATAACAAAGCATACTCCTTCACTAAAGTAATAAGCCAGAGCATAACTAAAACATGATCACCTACTTCTGTCACTTAAACGGAAACCCTGTCACTCAGAATTAAACGGCCACTAGTCACTCGTCCAAGCATCACCAGCACAACCAACTCCTCATCAGTATGAACTAAGGAGGGTAAAACTTTATATATCTTTTTATCTCAAAAGTTCAAATGTAATATCTTTATAAAATAATGAAGCATACTATTGAACTATAGAGAATTCTCAATAATTCCCCATAAAGACTTCCAAAAGATAAAAATGAGTAACATAGCTGTAAAATAGTTAAGTACACAAATATTCCCTGTAATTGGTATGATCACAAATGCTGTGTAGCTTTTACTTAGATATAATTTATCTCCAGATGTCATATCTAGTTTATAGTAAGTTTCTTATGCCTTGTCTATTTTTATTAGTTTTGTTAGTGCCATTTAAATAAGAGATGGCAGTTTCTGGCTTAATTTCCTTGACCTCTCTTGTCTAAATGTCTGAAGACCAGATGTTATTTCAATGTAGAAACAATAAATGTTGGTTTGCTAATTCAAACAACAAACACCTTCTCCCTGTTTCATCCCTCATATTCACCTCGTATTGCCTATGGTAACAGTGTACCTACACTAACATTTGTTTGCATTACCTTGAAACCCTATAGCAAAGGGCACTTAAAAATGATCCTCCATTTCTCTTTAAAAATGTATTTTTCTTTATTGTTTCTTCCTTTTATTTTTTCTCTCATTTCCTATATTTTTATATTAACTTGTCCATCATTCTTTTCAATTCTTACTCATATATCAGGAGTTTACAAACATTCATTATAAAGGAGAAGATAGTAAATGTTAGAAGTTTTATAATCTCTTTCATTATTCTTCTGTTTTTTTTTACAATCATTTAATATGTAAAAAACATTCTTAATTTGTGGGACACACTGTGATTCATAGGTCATAGTTTGCCAGACTCAGCTACATACTAATTTCATACTTAGGTTTGTATGTAAAATGAATTCAATTATTAGTGCAGTTTGAAAATTAGCACAAATTTAATAAATCATACAAATATATGTAAAGTTTTACTGATATACACTGGAAAGAAATAATTGATCAGGATGCATATTAATAATGATGGTAATTACGACTAATTGACAAAAAATGAACCAATTTTTTTTATGCTGAATGATTCCTCCTTCTTGTGTTTGCCCTATATATTGTATGGATTTCTGTTTGTCTTCCATATCTATTTTCCTAAACTCCGTACATTAATATATGTCCTCTTTGCATTATTCTTTCTGCTGCTTACTTTGGTCACTTTTTTGAGTGTGAATGATCCAACAGCCAAGTTATTAAGCACTTAGTATGTGCTAACCATTCTTCAAGGAGCTTTATTTGTATTAACCCATTTAATATTCCTAACCGTAGGAAGAAATTGCATTATGTCCCCCATTTTACATGAGACAGATGTGAGGCACAGATAGGCTTTGCAAACTTCAAAGCAGCATTTCAAGAAAGTGGCAGATCTAGCTTTCTGTGTGTAATTTCAAGTTTTTATTTAAATTTCATTTAGTTAACATATAGTGTATTAATAGTTTCAGGTACAGAATTTATAGATTCATAACTTACATGCAACACCCAGTGCTCATCACAAGTACCCTCCTTAATACCCATCACCCATTTAACCCATCCTCCTACCCATCTCCCCTCCAGCAGCCCTCAGTTTGTTCTTTACAGTTAAAAGGCGCTATTTCCTGGTTTGCCTTTCTCTTTTTTTTCCCCTTTGCTCGTTTTGTTGTTGTAGCCATTTCTTAAATTCCTCGTGAGTGAAATCATATGGTATTTGCCTTTCTCTGACAGACTTATCTCACTTCGCATAATACACTCTAGCTCTATCCACATCATTGCAAATGGCAAGATTTCATTCTTTTGATGGCTGAGTAATATTCGATTGCAAATATATAACGCCTCTTCTTTACCTATTCATCAGTTGATGGCTATTTGGGCTCGTTCCACAATTTGGCTATTGTTGATAATGCTGCTATAAAACATTGGGGAGCATGTGCCCCATCGAATCAGTACTTTTGTATCCTTTGGGTAAATACCTAGAAGTGCAATAGCTGGGTTATAGGGTAGATCTATTTTTAACTTTTCAAGGAACTTCCATACTGTTTTCCAGAGTGGCTTCACAAGTTTGCATTCCCACCAACAGTGCAAGAAAGCTCCCCTTTCTCTACATCCTCACCAACACCTGTTGTTTCCTGTGTTAATTTCAGCCATTTGGACAGGTATGAGATGATATTTCCTTGTAGTTTTGATTTGCAAGTCCCTGATGAGATGTTGAAGCATTTTTTCATGTGTCTGTTAGCCATCTGTATGTTCTTCTTTGTAGAAATGCCTGTTCACGCATTCTGCTCATTTTTAAATTGGATTATTGTGGGGGGGCATTGAACTGTGTCAGATCTTTACATATTTTGGATACTCTTTATCGGATGTGTCGTTTGCAAATATCTTCTCCCATGCAGTAGACTTTTAGTTTTGTCAATCGTTTCCTCTGCTGGGCAGAAGCTATTTATTTTGATATAGCCCCAATAGTTTACTTTTGCTTTTTTCTTTCCTTTGCCTCATGAAACATATTTTTAAAAATGTTACTATAGCCCATGTCAGAGCATACTGCTTGTGCTCTCTTCTAGGATTTTTATGGTTTCAGGTCCTACAGTTAAGTCCTTAATCCTTAATCCTAACGTTGAGTTTGTGTGTGGTATAAAAGTGAGACGGTTTCATTCTTTTGCCTATTTGCAGCTGTCCAGTTTTCCCAACACTGCTTGTTGAAGAAACTGTCATTTTCCTAGTGCATATTCTTGCCTCTTTTGTCGAAGATTAATTGACCATATAATTGTGGGTTTATTTCTGGGCCCTCTATTCTATTCCACTGATACATGTCTATTTTTGTGCCAGTACCATACTGCTTTGATTACTGCAGCTTTGTAGCATATCTTGAAATCTGGGATTGTGATACCTCCAGTTTTGGTCTTCTTTTTCAAGACTGCTTTGGCTATTCAGGGTATTTTTTGATTCCATACACATTTTAAGATTATTTGTCCTAGTTCTGTGAAAAACACTGCTGGTATTTTGACAGATTGCTTCAAATCTGTAGACAGCTTTGGGAAGGATGGACATTTTAATAATATTTGTTCTTCCAGTCTATGAGTATGAAGTATCTTTCCATTTGTGTCATTTTCAATCTCTTTCACCAATGTCTTACAGTTTTCACAGTACAGGCTATTCACCTCCTTGGTTAAGTTTATTCCTAGGTATTTTATTATTTTGGGTGCAATAAATGTGGCAGTTTTCTTATTTTCTGTTTCTGCTACTTCATTATTGGTATATAGAAATGCAATGGATTTCTGTATATTGATTTTGTATACTGGGACCTTCATGAATTCACTTATCAGTTCTAATAGTTGTATTCTGCTTTCAATTTCACAAACATGGTTCAGTATTTTGAAAATTACTTCATCAAATATCAATGGTATTTGATATTCCAACACAACATGTAATCTGCATTTGTAGTTATATCTATGCAAAGATGTAATTGTGACTAATCCTATAAATCTTGTAATAGTAGATCTGACCATTTAAATGATAATACATATTATAGTTATAGCCATTTTATGTTTTGTCAATATTTTACTAAAATAAGTAACGTTTTTCATCTTCCCTTTATAACTGATAAACTGGTATTTTTAAATTATGTATGTACATGAGCTATATTATCTTTGAAATACATTTCACAATAGTAAAGATGGCATTACAAAATACTTGTTAATAAAAATAAAACTTTGTACTTGCTTTGATTTCATATAAAATGAGTGTTTTTAAGAGTTTACAAAACAGTAGCAATCAATATTCCTGTTTGAAAAGTGAGATAAACAATATTAGCCAGTATTGAGTTTTTATCACCTACTATAAAGTTTTGAGCAATTTATATGTATATAATTCATTTAGTCCTTCAGAAACCTATACGGTATTTATGTCTATCATTCTCACTTTACAAATTAGTAAGACAACATGACTAAAATTTTTGGAAGCAACTACATACATAATTAACATAACCAAAAAAACCCACATTTTTCTAAGTTGGTAAAAGGCCAAGGAGGTTACGTGTTTACACAATGGATTTGTTTTTCCCCCTGAATTATCATGGTCACCCAATACCCTAGTTAATTAGTAGAAGGCCAGACACTATGGCTCCTTTTCTCTTTCTTACATCTCTTGACAGTCAATGAAAGCTAAATCCGTTTCCCAAATAATGAAATCCAATTTTGTCATATTATTGTGTGTATGTGTACAGTTAGAAGAATTATGAACTTTCAAAGGGAAAATGATGCACAGCCAATTAATTCTGGAAGACCTCATAAAGTAATAGACTTTAAACAACGGGGAGAACTTAACAGGGATGTGTTAAAGTGTTCAGATCCACAAAAAGTCTAATGATTTTTCCCACCTTTTCCAGTTCCTTCTGACTTCTCTCTCAGACACAATTCTCCCATTGAACCTCCTGTATCCTATCTCAGTGTCTGCTTTTAGGAAGATCTGAAGTAATGCAGAAAGAATTATATTCAAGGAAAACAGAGTAGTTGTGCAGTACTGAAAAATATACCTCCTATGTGTTTACAGTAGGGAGAAGGCTGGAAACAGGTTCAGTGATATTAGGTAATATTTGAAATCCCAGGATAATGGATTCCCAAGTAATATAGTACTGAATTTGGATTTACATTTAACTTAACAGCACTGTACAGGACAAAACTGCAAGTACAAAAACTACTAAAAACTTTCATAATATAATTAAGGTGGAAGCGATTGAGAACTTGATCTAGGGTAACGGCTGTTGGGAAAGGCAATCTGGCACAGGTGCTGCACATTCCATTAAGTTCTTATGGGAAAGACTAGATAAGTAATTTATCAAATGCAAACAAACAGAAAAACACCAGGCACTTCACAGCACAGGGTCCTTTGTGACTGCTTAGGTTGCATGCCCTTGAAGTCCACTCTATCTGCTGAGTATGACAAGAATGCAAAGCCCTGAACATGCTCTACATGGGCCATTTTTCAGGGTTGTTGGGAATGGCAAACCTTGAACACTAAGACAATATTTGTATTATGGGACTGATGGTCTAATATTCATATTTTGAAATCCTAACCCCCAATGTGATGGTATTAGGATACGGGGCTTTTGGGAGGTAATTAGGTCAGGAGGTTGGGGGCCCCATGAAGAGATTTGTGTCCTTATAAGAAAAGAGCATCTCTCTTTCTACCATGTAAGAATACAGGGATAAACTGGCAGTCTGCAACCTAGAAGCAGACTTTTACCAGAATCAGACGCTGCCAGCACTCTGATCTCGGACCTCCAGTTTGCAGATCTGTGAGAAATAAATTCCTGCTTGTAAGTTACTCAGTCTGTGGTACGTTATTGTAGCAGACCAACACAGTCTCCACTAGGGACCACGAATAAACTTGTTTAGTGCTTACTATCAATATAGTGGCTTCTGTAAGCTCAGTGTTCCTCAGCTATGATCCCAAACCACTGCATACACAGCATCCATTTGAGTTACTCTGCATTGTTCCCATGAACTTATGGGAATAGACACAAACACAATGCTCATACAATGAAGAATCTCAGGTCTCTGCCAGCACGCATGAAACATTAACAGACTAACCTATTAGCTTATAAGTAACATAAAATTCAAAATACTAAGATTGGAAAAAAAGTGCAAATTTGCAAACATTAAAGAACCATATTAGACAATATCAACTAGTAATAGGTTGCATGCAGTATGGGTGAACAGGAAGAAAAGAACAGAAGATAAGTGTGTACTCCAAAACAGTGTAATCCAGTTAACTGATAAAAATAAGAGTGACAGGAGAAGGGGCTGCTGGAGAGAAAAATAAAAAGTAACCATTTAGATGCTTTGAATCTTCATAAATGTCTCTTGAATCTGATTCCTTTCAGTTTTCATTGCCACTGCTTTTCTCCAAATGAATATACCACACCAACCTTTCTTCCTTATACATCACTATGCAAAATGAGGCCCGAGTGAAACCTAAAAATTAAAAAAGAAAGAAAGAAAGAAAGAAAGAAAGAAAGAAAGAAAGAAAGAAAGAAAGAAAGAGGAGTAAGTAAGGAAATACAGAAGATTAGGAGAGGTAAGAGGTGCTGCACAGCAAGAAGAGAGCTAGGATTTGTACCCAGGCCTGCCTGACTCAAAGCATAATTTCTTTCTTAACATGGATGGACACTGGACTCTAATGGCAAGACATCATATGAAGAGCAGTCTTTTCTAATTTCTTTAAATACATTAAATTGCTATTGCAATACTCTGCATAAATACACTCTAGCTATGAATGACAAGAAAAGATATTAAGTGATCATAGTACAGCACTTTGGCCTGATTTAAGAAAAGACAATCCCGACTATCAGAAATACTGACTTCCCTTAAAACATTTTGGAAGTGGGAACATTCAGTTTCTCTAAGCAATATAGCATTATGTTTTCCTCTCCAGATTCATTTCTAGATTCAAAATCATTCACCTATGTAACTTTTTTTATTAGTACCCAGAGCATAGTAAAACAGAAATTGTGATTTCCAGTGTGCAAATTTCACACTTTCCTTCTCATATTAATGGAACTGCTTTCAACAAAGAAATTTATAGTAGCTGTTCCTATATTTTATATCATGATCTCCAAAGGTATATCTCAATTTTTAACATAAATATATCCACAATAAACCATTTAATGTATTATTTCAAGACTCTTATAGTTTGGAATTTCAAAAAGCTGAGTTTATTTTGTTGTTATTTGCATTTCACTATCTTCTATATTCTAGCAGAGTTTCAGCTTGACTGCATTTTTTTCATCATGCTGGTAGTTTTATGAAAACTTAAAATGGATTTTGAGGATAAAATAATATATACCAAACTATTTTATTATCTCTTTGTGGGCATTTCATTTTATGATTTGTTTGACTTCAAACAGCAAATATTTGGTAGTCTGCAGAAGAGAAAATTTAAATTTAACTTGATGTCTGCTGGCATTTAGGAAAAAATATCCTTTCAACCTCTGACTTTAATTCCCTTTCATAGGTAAGTATCTATATGTGTGCTTTATGTTCTACCTGTAACAATCTGAGCCTGAGAATTTTCCTCTGAATTGCCTCTGCTTCAGGTCTACACAACAAAGTGAACTAAATGATATCAGCATTTATAGATATGAAATATGACAACTCTAGAAATATTGCTCATTTGCAAAGCCCAGCAACTTTACTTTTTCCCCCCTCAGCTCTGTGTTTCTAGGTGCCACTGCAATGTGTCATAAGCATTAAGCATAAGACCCATTCTCACTCCCCTTGCTCCTTCAGCACACTAGGCAGATACAATCCATTCTGCCATAATATCTGATGAATTTTGCATGAGATTCTTAAGAGCAAAAGCTATTAAGTACAGCAGTGGGCAAGAAGTCACTCTAGCTAATAGAAGTTTTTTTGAGTGCTTTTGGAAAAAGCCAATGTTCTTTCTAAAGTTCTGGGTCACTTAAGATGATTTCAGCAAGTAAGGGTTAGTACACCTGACTTCCTTGCGTTGGTAGACACAGTTACTTTATTTTTTAGAAATGGCTAAAAATACTTCATAAGAGATTCTGAGGAAAATACTTCAGACTCAGAGTTATAAAATGAACCCTACAGAAGGCTTCTACAAAGTTTCATGAGTTAATCGATAGATGTTACTTGACATATAATTTAATTGATTAACCCAGAAAATAGGTTCAAGTTAATATAGCAGCTTTGCTGCATTTCCTTGGTCAGCTACCCCAGGATGTCTCAAACATGTAGATATAATTACAGTTATAGTTTCCCTGTTAAATAATTTTCCTTTGGAGAAATCTCTCATTTGCTAACTAGTTTGCTATTCCATTTGTTGCTTCAAGTGTTAAAAGAGAATTTTGTTCAAATAACACAGATTGAATCAAATATTATCTAAGGGCAAACACGGAGGAAGGAAGAGTGACATTTTGAAAGTTGCATTAATTTTTTACCTTAGGGTATGATTTATCTTACTGAAATAGTCATTTATAATAGAGAAGTCTAATAATATATGCTATTCTAATCACTTGATAAGTAGTTATTTCAGTACTTTAACTGATATTCTAATCCATGAAGGAGTCTGCAGTGGGGAAAATCTTATTTTTGTTGCTGCTGCAAACACTAATATTCTTTTTTTTTTCTTTCAAGTTTTTATTTAAATTCAAGCTAGTTAACAAACAGGGCAGTATTAGTTTCAGGTGTAGAATTTAGTGATTCATCACATACATCACCACGTGCTCATCACAGCAAGTGCCCTCCTTAATACCCATCACCCATTTAGCCCATCCCCCACCCACCTCCCCTCCAGTAACCATCAGTTTGTTCTCTATAAAGAGTCTTTCTCGGCTTGCCTCTCTTTTTTTGTTTCCCCCATGTTCATTTGTTTTGTTTCTTAAATTCCACAAGATTGAAATCATATGGTATTTGTCTTTCTCTGAGTCCTAGCTTTTCTGCCTTCCGCCCAAAGGACTGGCTTCTATCTTGCCTGCTTATTTCACTTAGCATAATACTCTCTGGCGCCATCCATGTCATTGCAAACGGCAAGATTCATTCTTTTTTATGGCTAATACACACACACACACAAACATATACACCCCACATCTTCTTTATCCATTCATCAGTCGATGTACACTTGGCCTGCTTCCATAATTTAACTATTGTTGATAATGCTGCTATAAACATCTAATATTCATTTTGAAGAAAAATAAAATAAATTGAAATGCTAAGAAACTTCCAGGTAAGATCTGTCCTAGGGACTGAGATTTCAATTGGCTTTATAGTGCTTAGGAAGCGACATCAGCAAGATGTCAGAACAGGCAGCCCTAGACCCTCCTAATTCCCATAAACACAATTCCACAAATATAGACAATTCCCTTTGTGAGAAATCCAGAAGCTAGCTAAGAGGCTCCTGCACTCTAATCAAGCATAAAACAGCTACATCAAGGCTAGTAAGGAAACCTGAGACATCCTCTTGCCATAATCCTTATCCTGGCACAGCACCATATAATAAGGAGGAAACCCCCAACTCTCACCTTCTTCCTGGGGAGGGAAAGAGCTGCACCATGCATCAAAAGTCCTAGCTTTTCTGCCTTCCGCCCAAAGGACTGGCTTCTATCTTGCCTGCTTCAGAATACTGACAGAACCAGGCATACTCTAGCCACCTGGGGCAGAGTGAACAAAGATGGCAGATTGTATATGATTGCCATAACCCCTTCTGCAGGCTCCATAAAGAATAGCTGATGAAAAACTCCAGCTCCCAACTTCTCCCTGGAGAGGGAAAAGGGTGGACCATGCATCCAATGCCCCAACTTTTATGGAGGGTTCCCAGAAGACTGGCTTCTGCCTAGCCTATGTAAGAGCACTAATGGGGCCTAGCAAACTCTAGCTTTCTGGAAGCCAAGGGCGGGGAGGGGGGGGGAGTCATCTTGAATTAGCAGTCACCACAGCCCTCTCACTGGCTCAGCACAGTTCAAAGAGATGAACACTAACCTCCTGGGAGAAAAAGAGGTAAACCAGGTGTCCAATGCCCCAACTTCTCTGGGAGCTGTCCAAAGTAGTATCATCCGTCTTGTTTACCTCAGAGTGCTTATAGGACTCAGCTAACTCTTAACACCTGGGAACCAGTGAGACAAAGACCATAGTTTGATCTAACATTCACAACCATTCCCCCTGGCTCAGCACGGAACGAATGGGAAAAAATCCCAGATCCCAGCTTCTTCCTGAGGATGGAAAATGTTGGATAGATTGTCCAACAATTCAACATTTCTGGAGCTGCCCAGCTTCAAAAACTAATCTTAGAAGTGTCTGTGTTGACTTCTGTAGCTATGAAAGATGCTTTTGTTTTCATGTTTCCTCACAGCCTAGCATACAAGTTTCCTCATTCTGTGTTTTATTTTTCTTCTATTACATATATGTTTTATTACAAGCTCCCACAAATTCTATGTATATGTACTACGTGTTGGCTCAATAATCTAGATCTAACAGAGATACCTTCCAAATGTTTAAGAATTGTGCCTGTTAATTTTTTAAATAAAATTGAAAGGGCATGTAAGACGTTCCATGCTTTAACTGATAAAGCGTTTTATTTATATAACTCCACCAAAATGTACTGCTTTTAAATACAGTGGTATTATATAATTCTCTCTGTTCAATCAGTGGGTAAAATATTACAACAATAAAATGAAAAGATATGAGATCTAGTCTTTACATTTTCTAGAATAGTGCAATATAGTCCATGTTTTTTGATACTTCTTACACTTCTGGATTCTATGTCACTTGTAGTAGATGCTGCTGATACTCTATCCTTATCCCTTTGGTCTTTACAATCACAAATTTGTTTCATCAGATTCCAAATGTCAGCACACATTTACTCTGGTTGATAGAACCCACTCAGCCTGCATGCATGGCAGGCTGGAAGCACCACAGAATTAAGAACTCCTGGAAGTCACCTCTTACCAATGACAGACATGTGGGAGCTGTTATATGTCTTTGCTCCTTAATCCTTCAGAAAACAACACTCTGAATACAGATTCTAAAACTTTTTCCAGCATTCTCCAGCAGGATTAAGTTGCAGTTGTTCAAAGTAATCAATTGCTTGAAAATACATCTTTTACATACCCCTTTCATTTTTTTCTCTCTACCCCTCTCCTGGTACTTCCTGGAAAACCCTCCAAAATAAACATTCTCACTCAAATTTTTCTTTCAAAATCTGCTCTCACGAGAATTCAAACTAAGATAATTACATCAGTTAGATATTTAATCTGCCTTCTTAATTTGAACACTGATGATATTTATCAATTCCATCTCATGTAAAATGTCATTTCTTTTGTTCTTTCCAATTTTGTTAGCCTTCAATACTCCTTCCTCACACACAAATTTGTTTATTAGCCTTTCCTTTATTATACTACAGGGGTTATAATTTATATGTATAAATTTATTATATTTATATGTGTAATTTTTATCTATTTGGTCCCATATTCTAGCCTAAGTAATAAGAGCAGAGCATTTTAATTACTGACAAATTATGGTGGATAGTGCTAAGCACTTCTGCTTTGGTGAGTCAGGCAAGCAAGGTTCAATCTCCAATTTTACATTATTGTTTTAAGACTTTGCTATCTATCTACTCCAAACATTAGTTACCTTATCTGTAAAATATAAAAATATATTTAGAGAACTTGTGGAAGAACTGGATTATTTAATAAATGCAAATTTCTTAGCATGGTATCAGGCATGTTTTCAGCTGTTCAATGATTAACAGTTGATATTATAGCAAAAATTCTCCAAAGTCCCTTTCTCTATGCTCTCTATTCTAAAAAATATCTTTCTCAAATTTCACATTTTACTTCAGTCTTGACAGGCTATACATTCTCTTATATGCATAATGTATTGCCTTTCAATCTATCATTATTTTTGTTTTTCCTATCTTCTTCCCCCCCCCTTTATTGCTCTGCATTACTAGAATTACCTAAGTGATCCATAACATGCATTGCTTTTTCTTACTTTCCAAAATCAGTATAATTTTTAACTTTTCTGAGAAGTATTTCACAACTCAAAAAGGATGCTTTGTTTCCTTATTATCAACTAAATCAATGGACTCCCTTGTATTACATAGGTTTTACTTACACGTCCAATTACTCTTTGATATAATATTCATATATTCAAGAAGAAATCTGCTGTCTATTAAAACTTCCAAGTTCCTTTCCATCATCACCTACAATGACCTTCCCTTCTACTTTACTTAAGCCATTCACTGACAATACCACTCCTTAGATTTTCTTTTGATCTGGAAAAGCACGTCTGAAATTTCAGATTTAAACTCCTTACTCTCAGGGTGCCTGGGTGGCTCCGTCAGTTAAATGTCTGCCTTTGGCTCAGGTCATGATCCCAAAGTCCTGGGATCGAGCCATGCATGGGGCTCCCTGCTCCATGGGGAGTTTGCTTTTCCCCACTGGCCCTCTCGCCTCTCGTGCTCTCTCTCTCTCACTCTAATATATAATAAAATCTTTTAAAAATAAATAAAAAATAAACTCCTCAGACTCTGACTACTGTTTCCTATTATAACAGATGTCTCAATCACTGGCAATTGTTTGTCAAACTAATTGAGAGCCATAGTTGATATACATCTTTATATTTTCAATTTATAAAGAATTTACTAATCACTGAGGTGGTGATATTATACCAATTTTAATAATTGCATTATTTGATTTCATAGGGTTTGATACTGAATAAAAACAATTCAGAAAGCAGGATCATTCTATGATCTAATTGTTAGATGAGAAATATAGGAAACAATTACATACAGTATTATTTCTTTTTTCACTAATTCCTCCCTATTGGCCCTAAGTTTTACAGTTAGGTTTCACTCACATTTACCACATTAGCAATTTCAAGCCATCCATATTTCCCCAAGCCCTTCGCCTGACAATTCACCCACCTCTTTGTAGGTGACATTTTTCTACTTCATTAAGAAAATATAATTAACAAATTCTTTCCTCTTCTTATGCATAAGCATATACATTCAGCTGTTTCCACAAATACTATTTTCTCCTTTATATCAATCATATTGAAATTATTTTTTTCACCATGCTGTGACATGTACTTCATTATTACTCCTTCTGTATAAATTCATCTCCTTGCATTTTCAATACCATTTGCTTTCATTCTATCAAAGACTTATTTCCATGGACTAAACCTTCTGGTTCTCTTATCTGACAATTTCGATTCAATATTTCAACATTCTTCTCAATTCTATCCATTTGAATGAACATCCGCCACAAAAAAACAAAAAAAAATATTCTCTTGAATTTCAATATTCCCCTGCATCTACAAAATATTTTACTGCAAAAGTCTGGGGAAAAGTAGGTTACACTCACCACTACTATGCCCTAACTATACTGACCCAACCCTTGACTAAATCTCACCTCTCATCCTTTTATCTAACTGCAATCTGTCCCCATCCCACAACATTCCAGTAAGCCGGATTTTACCAATATCACAAATAAGTTATAAAGAATATCAGTCACATTTAACATTGTTTACAGTTCTTATTCCGACAGAATTTTATTTTCTTGCTTTCCATAAGACTAGACTCAGCTGGATTTTATTTATATTCCTGACCACTCTTTATCAAAATCATCTTTATTTACATTCACCTTCCCAAAACATAGACACGGGATCTTCATGGAGTACTATTTCCAGATTTCTTCCTACTTTAAATGTAATACAGTTTTGTCTGTCTGCTTTTTCTTCTTTCATACAGAAGACCAAAATCTATCCCAGAGATACTCCACTTCACAAGTCAATTAAAGTACATAATTCACAAAATATTGTAATTCATGCAGAAGAATACTTAGCTGGTTTTGGGTTAAAGATTATTTCCTGAATTAACATAGTTAAAATGTCCATGCTACCCAGAGCAATCTACACTTTCAATGCTATCCCGATCAAAATACCGAGAACGTTTTTCAAAGAACTGGAACAAATAGTCCTTAAATTTGTATGGAACCAGAAAAGACCCCGAATCTCCAAGGAACTGCTGAAAAGGAAAAACAAAGCTGGGGGCATCACAATGCCGGATTTCGAGCTGTACTACAAAGCTGTGATCACAAAAACAGCATGGTACTGGCACAAAAACAGACACATAGACCAATGGAACAGAATAGAGAGCCCAGAAATGGACCCTCAGCTCTTTGGGCAACTAATATTTGATAAAGCAGGAAAAAACATCCGGTGGGAAAAAGACAGTCTCTTCAATAAATGGTGCTGGGAAAATTGGACAGCTACATGCAAAAGAATGAAACTTGACCACTATCTCACACCATACACAAAAATAAACTCCAAATGGATGAAAGACCTCGATGTGAGACAGGAATCCATCAAAATTCTAGAGGAGAACATAGGCAGCAACCTCTACGACATCGGCCAAAGCAACCTTTTTCATGACACATCCCCAAAGGCAAGAGAAACAAAAGATAAAATGAATTTATGGGACTTCATCAAGATAAAACGCTTCTGCACATCCAAGGAAACAGTCAGAAAAACTAAGAGGCAGCCCATGGAATGGGAGAATATATTTGCAAATGACACTACGGATAAAGGACTGGTATCCAAGATCTACAAAGAACTTCTCAAACTCAATACACGAGAAACAAATAAACAAATCAAAAAATGGGCAGAAGATATGAACAGACACTTTTCCAATGAAGACATACAAATGGCTAACAGACACATGAAAAAATGTTCAAAATCATTAGCCATCAAGGAAATTCAAATCAAAACCACACTGAGATACCACCTTACGCCAGTTAGAATGGCAAAAATAGACAAGGCAAGAAACAACAATTGTTGGAGAGGATGTGGAGAAAGGGGATCCCTCCTACATTGTTGGTGGGAATGCAAGTTGGTACAGCCACTCTGGAAAACCGTGTGGAGGTCCCTTAAAAAGTTAAAAATTGAGCTACCCTATGATCCAGCCATTGCACTACTGGGTGTTTACCCCAAAGATACAGACGTAGTGAAGAGAAGGGCCATATGCACCCCAATGTTCATAGCAGCAATGTCCACAATAGCTAAATCGTGGAAGGAGCGGAGATGCCCTGCAACAGATGACTGGATTAAGAAGTTGTGGTCCATATATACAATGGAATATTACTCAGCAATCAGAAAGAATGAGTTCTCAACATTTGCTACAACATGGACAGCACTGGAGGAGATAATGCTTAGTGAAATAAGTCAAGCAGAGAAAGACAACTATCATATGATTTCTCTCATCTATGGAACATAAGAACTAGAATGATCAGTAGGGGAAGAAAGGGATAAAGAAAGGGAGGGTAATCAGAAGGGGGAATGAAACATGAGAGACTATGGACTATGAGAAACAAACTGAGGGCTACAGAGGGGAGGGGGGTGGGGGAATGGGATAGACCGGTGATGGGTAGTAAGGAGGGCACATATTGCATGGTGCACTGGGTGTTATACACAACTAATGAATCATCGAGCCTTACATCGAAAACCGGGGATGTACTGTATGGTGACTAACATAATATAATAAAAAATCATTATTAATAAAAAAAAAAAAAAGATTATTTCCTAAGACTTCCTGTAATTACTGTTATTATTCTGGTATTATTTCTAATTTGATAAAATGTGCTAAGGATACACATAAATTTTGAATTACATAATATACAAGCATATAAAATATAAGCATATATAATTTATATGTAATGTTATGTTAATGTATTTATTTTAATATTTTATATTTGTATATTATATATATTAGATTTTAATTACGTTTCTATTATAGTTCATATATAGGTTATATAGAAATATAACATATATACATACATATGTGTGTGTTTTAATCTTCCTCCTGAACATCTAATAAAGCATGAGAAGTTATTTGGAAATGGCCAGAAACTACATGACAAAATATACATAGGCCAATTGCTTCTGTTAGGTTTTGTAGTACTCAAATAAATCATTCAGCTTGCATTTCTAAAATTTTTTATTACTATTCAATACAGCCAGCATAAAATGTTTGTGATATAATGAAGGAAAGTTTTCTCAAGGGTAACAGACAAAAGAGACAGCTCAGTTCCATTCAAACATTTGGATTTTAATATTTTGTACTACTGGTGGATTTTTGCTCTCAAAGTTATACTCGGTGTGTTTTCCATATGCACAATCTTGAATTTAGAGAACTCACATATATTTTCAACAGGAGAGACTGTACTGTGGTATCTGTATATTCTGTTTGTTGTTAAATTTCTTAAACGTTATTCTTCCATGTTCATATTAGGTTGGTATCTCTATAAAATTTCCCAATAGTAAATACTAAATTGATATACTTTTTTCTGGAAGCATTCAATGTCCATTATTACAAATTAACCAACTTGTTTCAGTTCAACCCCTTACTAGACTATTTTTGCCATAGTTTATATTATACAAATATAACATAAATTTTACAAATATTTCAAGAGGCTATATCACTTCCATAAAAAAGGAAAAAAGTGATTCTTAATAAAATAAGGTTTCACTATTCTTCTCTTATTAAAACTAGAGGATGTAAAAATGAAGAATATCATAGACTTGAAAAAACCACAGAAGAAAAAATCAAGTAATAATCATTATTGTGTTTAAAGAAATATATCATTCTTTTTTTTTTTTAAGATTTTATTTATTTATTTATTTATTTATTTGACAGAGAGAGAGAGCACCAGCGAGAGAGGGAACGCAAGCAGGGGGAGTGGGAGAGGAAGAAGCAGGCTCCCAGCGGAGGAGCCCGATGCAGGGCTCCATCCCAGGACTCCGGGATCACGCCTGAGCCAAAGGCAGATGCTTAACGAGTGCGCCACCCAGTCACCCCAGAAATATATCATTCTTTTAGTTCATACAGTTTAACTACAAGTTTGGAAAATATCACCAAAATTATAAATTCTTCTCTTTCTCAGAATGGATGTTCTGATATTACACTGCTTCAGATTCAAATTGCTTTATGTGTTAAAGCCGCAAGTAACCCTTAAAGATCTTAAAATCATCATTCTATAATTTTTTAATGCACAATTCATGCAAGTTTCAGAGTGAGAGCTTAGACTTATGGGCTCCACAAATTCTCTTTCACAATTTCAAACAGACAGTAAGTTTCTTCTATTTCCTGAACATAGTTTTACTTTAGACAGTGTACTGTGGAAGTTTCAATCATTTTAAGACTAATTTTATTGCAGCAACTTCTGTTACTTTTCAAGTCTTTGGGCTATCCAAAGTCTATACTTGCACATTTATACCATGCACAGCAAAAAATGGCAAATCTATACATGTATGTGACTACATGAGTCACACAAAATACTGAATTTGTTCCATTTAGTGATATTGCAACCTAGATATATTTTGAAATATTTACCAGGTATTTAATGAAATCTATTAAACTTTACTCTGTTGGACTTTGGTCTAGAGCATTCTGGACATTGCAAGAAAAAAAATGTTAAAATGGTAACTAATACCATTATGTAGAACAGATTTTGCTGGGCTACCAATATAATTTTTCTATGCCTGGTTTATATTAAAGATATTGAATGTAGGCCTGTCAGATGATGGGAGTAAGGAGTACAAATTGGGACTATGGGTTTGTTACTCAACTGTGACATAATATTTAAATTGCAAAAATTGTAATTATTTTCTTAGCAAATCACTGAACATTAATAACTAATAATTTCTCTCTAAATTTAGTTTTTAATTTGTAAAAGCATTTCTAGATAGGAATGCATACAATTCTGCTGAAAAAAAAAAGTCACTCAATCTAGAGTTCTGGTATCTTTAGCCGTCCTGTCAATTGACTCAGATAATTGGTTCATGCAGCCTTATGGGGGTAAAGAGGTACAGAGTAGACTATTAGTGACAACAGAATGTTCACGTTTTCATTCTGGTATTGTGGAAACTACAAAGGCCCAGATTGTTATCCTAAAGGAATGCTCAGAATTAAATTATTGAATTCTTTGAAAACTAAGTTGTTGATGCAGTTTCACACGTATTTGTTTCCTTTTTTACTAACTCTGGAGAACACGATGTATCCACTTAAAGAAAGGTGGCATTTTATATATTATTGTCCACTTTTATAGAGGATTACACCCAACATCATCTGTCTTCACTTTTTTTTTTTTTTTTTTTACAGATCCTGCTGCAGGTTTATTTGTACAAATAGCACAGGAGGACACCAGCCCCATGCAGATAGAAGCCCAGGGGTCACACCAGTCCTTCCCTCGTCACACTGGCAGACAGAAGCATCTACACTGGAGCCTTTGTGGGGGCCTGGGCACCTTTGGGAGCCTGAGCTGCAGTGGGAGCAAGAGCAGAAGCTGGAGCCGGATCTGGATTTCTGAGGCCTGCTCCATATGACCCCAGTAGACCGTGATACAGAAATAAAGTTCTACCCCTCAAGTGAAAGTTTGCATTTGAGCCTAGTTACAAAGAAAAAGGAAACCTGAAGAAACTTCATTTCAAATGACAGATAGTATTACCTTGCCAAGTGTTGATCAGTTATGATTGAGAGCTCTGGAGGGGCGTGTGTGACAGTATGAACTAATGAATAAATAAGAAATGTGGGTGTCCTCACCACCAGGTTATTTCCTGTATATCTCCCTGAAATGAACAAACATTAAATAAATTGTTATACAAGTTAAATTAATAAAGTTCTTGACTAGCCTAACTCTAATTAGGGAATAGTCATATAGGTTTCCACTTTTGTTATTATTAATTACTGTTGTTTCATATTCAACATTAAAATTATTAAACAGAATAATAGAGAAGATGGCAATATCCCTGTCAATACTTTGGAGATGACAGAAATTGATAAATTTTAAGCGCCAGCATTCTAAAAATGAGAGGTGGTGCAGCTCTTTTTTAGCAAAAGTTGTGTTTGGACTGTCAAGACTAAGAGGCAGTGCCACAGATAGTGACAGGCCCCGCAGGCTGGGATAGAGTTATTACTCTAAGGACAAACCATGCCTGTAATTAGTTCACCTTCCTTCCATCCCATCACACTCCTATTCATGGAAAACAGTGCCATGAAGAGCATTACAATCCTGTATGACAGACAAGAGAAGAACAGTTGAGTGAATGTGTGCATGAGCAGGGATGGGCTGTAATATATCCTATTTTACAAATGTTGAATCTTCCATGGTTTTGCTCACGTATTTCATAATATCTCATTAAATTAACCATTTAATTATCATAACCAAGTAGCTCAATGATCTATACATTATTAATTTTTGTGAAAGATCTCTTTTGTAATCTGTGCAATTTAACTTCTCTATGAATAGCTCCCATTATGTGAAATACACTTAAGCAATTTACAAACTTTCCATCCATCTCTTGAAACTGTAAATCAAATACTCAATTCTATTAGATGATTCCTAAAAAGGAAAAAAAAAAAAAGCATTCAAAAGCAAACAAGAAAAACGAGCCTTAGCTTCATGGATTATTTCCTTGGAAATTAAAAATTACTTATGAAAACATTAACATAGCAAAAATAAATTTGAATTAATGAATAGAATTACTATGTGAAAAATACTTTGGGGAAAGTTGGTGTTCTTTCCTAATATGCCACATTTTGTTCTCCAGATATATAATAGAACAACTAGTAACCTAGTGTCTGGTTTAGTGTAAATCAATATAACCTACTGAGATAGCCATGTTTTACCGTGAAGCTCCTGTATTTTCCAAGAAAAGCCGTGCATGTTTTTGGATAATCTCACTTGGCCTTATAGAATATTAACCAATGGAAAAACATAGTATTATTTCCCTAGTACAAAGCTGTAATGTTGACATAATTATTCACGCCAATGAGTATGTGGCAGGAAACTTAAACAATTATTCATATCTTGCAATGTAGATGTTGTAGATCAAGAATTTAAAATGCATTTATTCAAAGATTACAATCAAATGCAAAGGATAGCTACCCTCAAACACTGCCTATGAGATTTGTAAATGTGTGTAACTTTTCTAAAGGGAAATTTGAGACTACGAATCAAATGCAAAAAGCTATGTATAACCTTAGCCTCAGAAACTCATCTAGAAATTTTTTTCAGGGAATAAAGATATGCATAAATATTTAGTTAATGTTAACCAGGTTGTTTATAATAAAAATATTTATAAAATAATGCTCAATAATATGATTTAGTAAATTCTGGGAAATCCAAATTATTGGATGTCATACTGAGACTAAAATACTTTATAAAGTTAAATGTATTTACATCGTAGAATATAGGTTAGATCTATTATCATTTAACTAAAACATTATATAAAAACACTACACAGATCATGACTGTATTTTTTAAAAAGATTTTATTTATTTATTTGACAAGAGAGAAAGAGTGAGCACGAGCAGGTGGAACAACACGCAGAGGGAGAGAGAGGAGAAGCAGACTCCCCGCTGGGCAGGGAGCCCAATGCGGGGCTCAATCCCAGGACCCCAGGATCATGACCTGAGCCGAAGGCAGACACTTAACTGACTGAGCCACCCAGGCACCCCATGGCTGTATTTTTAAAATGCATATACTGAGGACGGCAGTCAAACACAGACATGGAAAAAGTATTAAAATTCAGAGATATTTTTCTGGGTAGTAAGATGTGGGTGATTATTTTCAATTTGTTTCTAAGTATTTTCTATTTTTTTCTAAAGGAGACAAATACTACTTATATAATAAAAGAAATCAAAAGAGAATCTGTTATTGAAAACAAAATAGGAGCTTCCTTATGGGCACAATGAACCAACCAGAAAAATCCAATCTCACTTCAGCTGAGTCTCCTATCAAAAATCCACATATCTTAATGGTATTTAAGCTTCATCATAAGTTGTCTGAGTAGGAAGTAAACCTTAATTAGGACTCAGCTACACATTAAGATCCAAGAGGGAATGTGCCATGAAATTGGCCTAGAACTGAACGAAAGACAGGTATATACATGGTAAAGCAGGAAAGGAAAATAGAGACAGCACTACAAAATACTGGTGTCCCTCCACTTTCAAAGTGCCTCTGGGTCACCCCAATGACCTTAAAATGCTCTTAAGTAACTAAGACATATTACCTAACTCAGACTTTTAGATGTATTTTTTCCTGAGTTTACACACCCCAGGTAATAACAACATAATGATTAATATGACCTCTGCATTTCCATACCGCCTTTTAAAGTCCCTGGTCCTTGGGGTGCTTGGGTGGCTCAGTCAGTTAAGCGGGCTCCCTGCTTAGTGGGGAGTTAGTTTATTCCTCTCCCTCCTCCCCTGCTCATGCTTGTGTTCGTGGTCTCTCTCTCTCTTATGAATAAAATATTTAAAAATCAATAAATAAAGTTCCTGGTCCTTTATTCCTCAAATGTCCCTTAGGCTGCAGTTCTTCTAACTTCTCTAGATCTTTTCAAGCTAAACCTCCCAAATTATTTCTAGTTTTAGCCTACACAGATGTTCCAGATCTCCATACACCTTCCCTATTCTCCCTCAATGTCATCCCTCTCTCTCTCTCCCCCATTCAACACCCCCTCTCTGTCTCTCTGGATTTGACGCTCATCTTTCTTTTCATTGCAGGTCAACTCTGCCATGAGACTAAGTCCTCACGGTGTTCATCCTACCTCTCAGGTCTTGTTTCTTTTTAGACATTCTTTTAAAATGTCCACTGCTCATTAAATACCAATTTTTCAACCATTTGAAATTTTTCATTAAGACACTTCCAAAAAAGCACAAATTCTCAGCTACTTTTTTTTTGCATGTGTGTGTGCAAAGATAGGTAACTTCTCTAAACGCTAGTTGAAAATAGGGAAAGTTGGTTGAGGAAAAATGGCATGTAAAATTTTCTTTATATCGCATAAAACAGAACAATTATATTGCCACATGTCATTTATGTACAGTACAATCTATTACACAACTATAAAACATATACTTCTTCTCCCTTATTGGTAGAAATGCATCCCCATGTCTTTGAATCATTTAAGGAAATCAAGGATTTATAATGTATTTTTTTCTTATACCAGGAAATTTTTTTTTCCTACTAGGCAAACCCTAATCATCCTTTAAAATATGGTTCTTAACATCTGTGCTTCTAAGATTCCATAGGATTTTATCCTTAGTTGTTTCACAGAAAATGTCACATTACGTACACAACTTCACAAATATCTTCTAACTCAATGTGCAATGGCTAACTGATTCATATTTGAGCTAGGTTTTCCTTTATATATTTCTGCTCATTGCTTAAACAATTTCTGAGACATTGTTGGCACACAAGGCATTTTCACTCAGTGTATACCTTATTTATACATCAGTTAAGAAGGTTTTTTGTTGTTTTTCTTTTTTATAATAATATTTTGTTATTATGTTAGTCACCATACAGTGTACATCCCTGGTTTTTGATGTAAAGTTCGATGATGCATTAGTTGCGTATAACACCCAGTGCACCATGCAATATATGTGCCCTCCTTACTACCCATCACCAGCCTATCCCATTCCCCCACCCCCTTCCCCTCTGAAGCCCTCAGTTTGCTTCTCAGAGTCCATAGTCTCTCATGCTTCATTCCCCCTTCTGATTACCCCCCTTTCTTTATCCCTTTCTTCTCCTACCAATCTTCCTAGTTCTTATGTTCCATAGATGAGAGAAACCATATGATAATTGTCTTTCTCTGCTTGATTTATTTCACTTAGCATTATCTCCTCCAGTGCCATCCATGTTGCAGCAAATGTTGAGAAATCGTTCTTTTTGATAGCTGAATAATATTCCATTGTATATATGGACCACATCTTCTTAATCCAGAAGTTTTGACTTTGTTCAGCAGAGATAGGTAAACCTTTAAATTATTTACTAAATAATTTTGTTTAAAAAAATATGGACATTTGAAAAACATAGTGCAGAGAGCATTGTCTGCATACCAAAGGCTGGGAAAACACTTTGGAGACTTAGACGTTATCAACCAGAGATAATAAGAGTTTACTTGAACTATGACTGATTTTAGCAGAAATTGGCAAACTCTTCTTACACCTACTTCTTTAGTTTTCTGGGCACAGAATTGGAGGTTTTTTGTTTTTGTTTAAGTTTTCCTCGAAGTTAGTGTGTCAACGAGTTCCGGCCAATGAAATCTGAATAGAAATAATGTTCACCACTGACTGACCTAGCCTCATAAAACATCTCACATGTAATACATGCAGGACCCATCAACCTGAGCCACTGAATAACTGAATAAAGGAAGGTCCCCACAGCCACATTCTCCCTAGGATTGGACTTTATCTGCCTGAGACACAAATTTCTATTGTGTAAAACAACCATAACATCTGTTATGGTATCCAGCTGTATCTTATCTAGTATACTGATTATATATAAAGGAATACAGAAAGAAAATGATGATATATGATTAGACTGACCAGGTAAATGGCAGGTCAACAAAGTACGTAAAGCACGTAAGTAGATATAAATGCCTAAACAAAGAAGTAGTAGTATTTTGCATTTCACAATAACCCAGAGATTTACTATAGTACATTCCTGAGCATACTGTCTCACATGCAGGAAAAATAACACTTTAAAACCAAAATAATGTAAGGGCTGAAAACAAACTATTTCACAAACTCAATGCTTTAGACTCAAAATTATTTCTTCAAAAAGTACACACCCTCCAAAACATGTTTTCTTTTCTTCTATACAAACATATTTTTAATTTCTCCTCTGTTCTCCTCACTTCCATATTTCTCACCCATGTGAGTAGTTGAATCAAGGCTTTCAGAACTGATTAGCATAGTGAGCAAAACGTTTCAAAATTATTTTCCTAGAATGGACATTTTTGGGGGGTTACATTTTGTGTCCCAGGAAAAGTTATGGGGTCTGAATGTATCAATATTGAGCAGCGTAGTAAGTTTTCACTGACCTTGTGAAGTATCCATGCTGCCCTGTCTATTTTCAAATACAGTTAGTGGAACTTAAAATGAAAGATAAACCAAGAAAAGCATGTATGTTTGGCATCATAAGACCAAGAAAAACCTTAAAATTCTGATACAAACTATCCTAACAAAGTATCTGTACAATTAATCCAAATCACAGGAACTGATTAATAACTATCTTTCTATACTATTGGCAAATGGTTTCCTCCTTGTAAGGAAAATTTTTATTTCAAAGAATAGTAGTAACTGACTGTATAAATCAGGATATTATCAGGAAAGAGAGGACTCAGATTATATAATCTGAGCAAAAATAATAAAGAGATTTTCATAAAAGTATACAGTATTGGAAGCCACAAGAGATAATGCAGTATCGCATGGTTACTACCTGCAGGGTGCAGGACCACTCTTATGCTTAAAGAAGTAGAGGGAACAGTTATTTGAAACTGAAGCATACAAAAAGGTCAAAGATCACCTGACAGGAGTCGTGCCAAATTAAACACTGGTCTAAGGATGAGTACAATGACTGCCACAGTGACTTTTCAGAAAGAGTGTTCAGGAATAAATATATGAACTTTATTTCTACCTCTCTAATCTCTTGGGGCTAACCATTGTCTAAACCCACCTGAAAGGCAGAAGAGTCAGAAAACCTACTTCTGAAAGACAGGGAAACTGAAACCTCAGGATGGGGTCGAGTGGGCAAAGTAAACGTCCCACATGGCCACGAAGTAGATGTCCAGGAAAGCAACAATGTTTTCTTTTTTTTCCTTTTAAATATTTTATTTATTTATTTGACAGAGCGAGAGCAACCATGAGAGAGCACAAGCAGGGGGAGCAGCAGGCAGAGAGAGGGAGAAGCAGACACCCACAGAGCAGGGAGCCCGAGGGCTTCATCCCAGCATGACCTGAGCCAAAGGCAGACACTTAACTGAGCCACGGACTGTTGACCCAGCAACAAAGTTTCCTAACTGTGTTGAATTTACACTGCATTCTACTGAATGTTAAACATTACGTTCTAACAATGAAAGTCAAAGAAAATACAAGATGCTCAATCTCTAAAGAACGTGCATATGTCCCAATATGCCCACATGATTTTTTCAGCATGACAAAGGAAGAAACTTCACAGAATCTCTTATTAGGTATCAAAAATAAATTTCACATGATTCTAGTTTCTCATCAAATTTTCCCTTTCAACTATTTTCACTAGATTTCAGCATGAAATCAATGCCATAAAAATCTTTAAATTGAATGTTACTTCATCTTTTCTACCCTAAAGCTTTAAATCAATCTGGCATAACTTAGAAGCATCTTGTTTGAAACTTGTGCGCTATCATTGGCGGATGAGGAAGTCCACTCTGGTAGTGTGTGATCGCTACATATGCTCAAATGAACTTGCATTAACTTTTATCTCTCCTAAGTCCAAAAACAGATGCATGATTATTTATGTCCAGTTTATAATGAAATTCCAACACAACCTTCACAAATATTTATTAAAAGGTATATTAGCAGAAGGGGGGATGGGTTGAATTGGTGATGGGATAAGGAGGGCACTTGTAGTGATGACCACAGGGTGTTGTATTAAGTGATTAATCACTAAATTCTACACCTGAAACTAATATTGTACTTTATGTTAACTGGAATTTAAATAAAAACTTAAAAAGGCATACTGATTTGAAAATTAGAGGTCATAATTCTAAAAGATAAAATGTAAGTAAATCATAGTTTCCAGTTCCAAAAATAGATGTAAAATAATGCTCATGTAGAGAACCAATCCTCAAAGCATAAATTGGAAATCCTCACTGAATAGTAGACTGAAGACAATTGCTTCACATTAGGAGAATCTTATTACCTACGAGAAGCTCCATAACTTCCTCTCCAGCAATTTCAGCACTTGCCCAACTCTAGACTGTTCCCACTACAGTCTTCCTAGATCCTTCTCTCTGACACATCAGTGTGGGATCAGCCCCCTGCCCTACTCAACAGAAATTTATCTCATCTCTAACAATTATTTCAGTTGATTCCAATAATTCATATTGCTGCTGGTAGTGTATGAGAGCTATTATTCAAGATTCTTGTCAACACTTGGTACTGTCTGTTATTTTAATTTAAGCTGTCTTGGTTACTAAATGTTTGATAATGATTTTTCTTGGCATTTCTTGATGACTAATGAGTCTGATGCCCTTTTCATGTGAATAGATTTTTTTTTTCCCTTTGTGCTTTGGGATATGGAACTGTAAAGTGGCTCTTGTGTCTTTTGCTTATTTTTTAATGGATTGTCTTTTTGTTATTAAGAATACTATAATCAAAAGTCCTAGGACAGTTAAATTGCATTTTTTGCATTCTGTAGCTTATTTTTCCACTCTTCAATAAGCACACATTCTTAATTTAAATGTAGTCCAATTTATTAATCTTTTTCATTTATTTATAGATCCTTATTCTTCATAACCCACTGTGATTAACATATTTCAATGTCATCTAAAATTTTAATGTTTTCTCTTTAAAGTTAGGTTTATAAGCTGTATGGAATTGTTCTTTATGGAATGTAGGAAATAGGAAAACATATGATCAATTGGGTTATCAAACCTAGATGTTCCCTTGAACTTATTCATTTGCTGTTTTAACAAGACTTTAACAATTGCTGTTTAAACAAGACTTTTTAATCCCCAGTCTTTCATATAACTTTTAATGTTTTCCAACCAGATACCTTTCCCAGAAATTAATCAGCTGAATGACCAGTCCAAATCGATCCCCCACATCAGGCTCCTCCATTGGGAGCCTGCTTCTTCCTCTCCTACTCTCCCTGCTTGTGTTCCCTCTCTCGCAGGCTGTCTCTCTGTCAAATAAATAAATAAAATCTTTAAAATAAATAAATAAATAAATAAATAAATAAATAAATAAATAAATAAATCTTAAAAAAATAAGAACAAAAACAAAAAATCTAGTAATAGTCAGCTTTCCTGATCTTCGTTCTTGTCTTGGTTAACGTACATAGAATTCCCTGAATCAGTCTTTTCTTTTTCACTTAGGTAGAAAAATATTAAAAAGTAGATAGAGATTTATATACTTTAAAGGCACCCATCAAATAAATCATATATTAACATTCTCCATTTACCTATTATGTTATAGTCAAGCTATTTTTACAAGACAATGTCCTTTGTTTATATGTGTAACTTTCCTTAATATTGTGAATATTTTTCATGATTAACCATGTTCCAATTAAATACAATTATTATTTTCTTAATTCTCAAATCATCAGTTTAGTAAACAGGATTTCTTACAAGTTAGCTATACTGTCTTTTCAGCCCTACTCCTTACATTTGAAATTGCCATTATTTTCTGGCAGAAAGATTTTTGTGACTTTTTTTCTTGCTTCAATATGGAATTATCTACTTTCCAATTATCTCTGGCTTGAATTAAAAAAATGTATTAGAAAAATGTGGATGCTAGTATTCATGCCAGCACATATTGAAAAAAACATTGTCCAGAATAGCCAGACACTGAGACACTCTGGAGACAGAGCTTTAAATTGTAATTAAGGTCACAAGTCTATGCCAACTTTTCCAACTTAGCTTAAATATTACTAAATCCTTTTTGGGATATTTTGTTTGGGTTCCTACCTCTTCAATGTATTCACAATATACTAAGTCTTCTTTTTAAATGTTTAACCCTTCTAGTCATAATTAAAGGTCAATTATTCCCTATTACAATCACTTTTGTCTTATTTTGTGATCCCTTTAACATTATAATATCAGAAAATACTTCCAAATCAACTTGTCTTTTCTTAAATATGGGGTTTTGCTTATTGGGTCTTGTTGATACAGTATGCTTATGTATGTGTGATGTCAATTATTCTCTCTGTATATTGTCTTAAGCATGGCAATGTGGGGGATTGCTACTATATTTTTAGATTGATATTTTTATTGAATAAGAAAGGTTAGTAATGTGCTAGTTACTAAAGATAAGCAAGATTGATATCCAGTTTTTCCAATTTGTGTAAATATAACTCTGAGGGAATATTGATGGAAGTGCTTAATTATAGCAAATACTTGTAGCAGGAAGGAACCTAAAAGCTGGAGATAGCTGCCACCTTTACAAGTAACTTTGGTTCAATTTTAACCAATTTTAATAATATTTAGTCACATACATATAAACACTCAATAGATTTATTATTTTATTGGATTTTAGACTTTAAAAGGATTTAAAGATTCACTAAAAGTTGCCTGCATCCTTAGGAAATAAATGTCTCAGGGAGGTTAAATTGAGCAAATACTCCGGAAGACTACAGTGGTAGAGAGCAGACTTCAAAATTCCATTTTTTTAACTCCCAGGTTGCACTCCTTCCAAAGTACCATGAGCATTTTTTCAAATGAGGACTGCTCTTTCCCAACAGAGAAACATATACATATACATGTGTATATAACATACATACATATAAAACTCTATACACACACACACACACACATATATGTATATACAGACATACTTATTTTGCTATACAAGGCTGAATGATGCCAGTTAAGAGACATGCTGTTAATTTGGTGATAAATTAAGAACCAGACAACTGAAACAAGTGCATTACAGTATCTTTTTTAAAAGCTGAAATAATACAGTGTCATGTTCAGAACCAAAACCAGTCCTCTGTGCCTATACTTAGAATGAAAATAATTTATCAAGGTAGGAAAAAGAGGAATTTTTCAATAAAGTTTCAATAAGGAGCTACGTTGTAGATATCTACATTTTAAGACTTGCAGTTTGAGCATTTACAAAAAAACACAAAAAATAAGCGATAATGAATGAACACACCTTTCTGACTCAGTGCATAAGAGTAAGCCAATACTATCACTTGCAATACAGGACTGCAGAATAACCCATACATCTTGGTGCAATGATTTTATCGCCAAGTATGCCAGATGTCTTATTTGAAGTTATTTCAAGTTGGAAAAAAAATTAATGAATTTATTTACTTCACAAATAGCTCTTGTGAATTAATTTCTCTTCTTTTCCCCTGGAATCATCTAACATGGATACTTTCCCTTCAGTGGTATTCCTCTTGGTTATATTCCTTAGAAACCACAGGCCACAAAATACGTTAGAATGAGGTATTTATACATCTATATATTTGGAGTTATACTATAAAAAATATATAAAATATGTTGCCAAAGATATTTATAACAAAGTTATAATTTCTGATGGTTTGGTTTAGTGGCATTATTCCATTTATATATATAAATAATTTATCATTATTCTATTTATACTAAAAGGAAGGAAATAAATGACCTCACCTGGGCTCTTCAAGGTCTAGGATTCTATTATTAACTTTAACTTAGTAAGATGTTCATTTTCAGTATTTCCTCATCATTGCAGCATTTTAAGCCAAAAAAAAAAAATCTTCTAGTTTACTAATCTACAACTCCTGAGTTATCTGAAGCTAAATTATAGGGGGACCTGGATAGTATAGTTATATATTAAATGTTCAAATCCTTTTCATTATATAAATCCAGAATTGATTGTTAAAGCCTGCCAAGGATAATAAACACCCCTAATTACCAAGAAGCACTGTCTCCACAAGCTACTACTCTTTTCTTAAAGGCATTTATGTGCTTTCCAGGCAGATAGATTTGCTCTGCCTCTTAGCCTGACATAAATTATTTTTATATCAATCTTTCAGAAAAGAGGTTGTCCTCTGAGTGATAGCTATGGGGAATATAGTACCTCTGGGAAAAGAAAATTAATTTGTCTCATTATTTTCTATATCTCACTATTCCCTAAGCCGCAATACAGCTCAGAAACTTATAGTGGAAGTCTAAGCCCCAACAGTTAAGTTTCATGAACAGATATCATTAAAGAGCAAAACTCCTTAAAATAAGGTTAGCTGTTGGGAATTGAAAGCAAAGAAAAAGAATAAAAGAATCCAACTAGGAGAGATATTTAACCCAGCTTCATTATTTTTACTATGACACAATTATATCACCTTGTTATTTGGCTAGAAATTGCAAAAGATAAGCACCTCATTAGAGAAATGGGATGTACTATCACTTCTTAGACAGGAGGAGGTACATTTTTCAACTGGAGAAGAAAAAGGATCTCCACTAATCACATTAATATATAAACAAATTACTTAGTTTAAATTGGCTTGCATGCTATGCCTAACTCATACATGTATCTTTTATCAGGTTAGATTTTGAATGGGATGGTTTAACTCAACAGAAATTAGTCTCTCAAAAATGCAAGCTCAGTCAAAATTAAAATAAATTTCTTTGATAATTCAACTCTGGAAAATAATATTCTTGGTATATTAACATTAATTAAATAACTTCTCAAACTTTAGGAGATTTAAATATATTTACATAAGATAATAAATATTTAAATATTTAATTAAAACTGTATTTGATAAGAATTTAAATTAAGAATATATTTGAATTACCAAGATACCTTATGTTGTACTAAGATATAAAGATTAGAAAAAAAATTAAAATTCGCCTCCTCTCTCCAGGCGTCCTTGTGAGAGTGATACCGTCTTTAAACCCTGCATGGTAATCCCGGACGCACTGCTGTGATGCCCAGAGAAGACAGGGCAACCTGGAAGTTCCAACTACTTCCTTAAAATCATCCAACTTTTGAATCATCATCCAAAAAGCTTCAGCAGACAATGTGGGTTCAAAGCAGATGCAGCAGATCCGTATGTCCCTCCGCGGGAAGGCTGTCGTGCCGATGGGCAAGAACACCATGATGCGCAAGACCATCTGAGGGCATCTGGAGAACAACCCAGCTCTGGAGAAACTGTTGCCTCATATCCGGAGGAATGTGGGCTTTGTGTTCACCAAGAAGGACCTCACTGAGATCAGGGACATGCTGCTGGCCAATAAGGTGCCAGCTGCCACCTGTGCTGGTGCCACAGCCCCATGTGAAGTCACTGTGACAGCCCAGAACACTGGTCTGGTTCCGAGAAGACCTCCTTCTTCCAGGCTTCAGGCATCACCACTAAAATCTCCAGAGGCACCATTGAAATCCTGAGTGATGTGCAGTTGATTAAGACCGGAAACAAAGTAGGAGCCAGCAAAGCCACCCTACTGAATGTGCTGAACATCTCCCCCTTTGGGCTGATCATCCAGCAGGTGTTTGACAATCACAGCATCTACGACCCTGAAGTGCTTGACATCACAGAGGAAACTCTGCATTCTTGCTTCCTGGAGGGTGTCCTCAATGTTGCCAGCATATGTCTGCAGACAGGTTTACCTAACTGTTGCATCAGTGCCCCATTCTATCACCAGTGGATACAAGCAGGTCTTGGCTTGTCTGTGGAGACTGATTACACCTTCCCACTGCTGAAAAGGTCAAGGCCTTCTTGGCTGATCCATCTGTATTTGTGGCTGCTGCCCCTGTGGCCACTGCCACCACTGCTGCACCTGCTGCTACCGCAGCCCCAGCCAAGGCTGAAGCAAAGAAAGAGTTGGAGGAGTCGGAAGAGGATATGGGATTTGGTCTCTGATAATCAATTACCAAAAAGCAACCAATTCAGCCAGGTTTATTTGTGAAACAAGAAAATAAAGGCTTACTTCTCTTAAAAAAAAAAAGTTCAAGAAGCTTACAATAAACAGCAGAGAAATCGTCCTTCACATTTTTTTTATAAAAATAATTTCAATAACAGAGCCATTTGTAAAACTGTGGAAAACACAGGGGAAAATAATAGCCTTAAGACCACCATGATTATTATGAAAATATGCAAAACTGAGGTTTCTCTAATTAATATCAGAGAAATGAGTCTGCATTTTCAAGCGGAAATCAAGTGACAGGACGTGTGGAAATTATGCAGGCCTAACACAATACACCAATTCCAAAGAGATACAAAAAGTTTGACACTATTAGAAGGGAGACAAGAGATAAGGGTGGGCAAGAAGACAGTGCTTCTAACGTGAACTTTTTATTAAAATTCTAAGGAATTTTGAAGGTGTGTCCAATAATCAAATTTTGTTTGCAGTGACAGTCTCAAACATAAGATACACTGAACAGATATGAGGACCTGGAACTCTAAGTAGTAAGGCCAATTTATGCACCACAATCCTCTATTAGGGGAGCATATGCTCTCACTTGGCATCTAATGAGGCAGTCATCACCTTTTTATGCTATTCAAGTGTAACACTTTATGTCTCACTCCCTCATAGCACTATTATGCTTAATAAAGAAATATTCTGTGATTATATGTTTAAAGCATGACTTCACCTGCTTTTTCATAAACGCATGTTTCTCTTCCAGGACAAATGCACAACGCCTATTACATTATAGTAGCACAACACATCTAAACTTATTGATCAGATGAAAGAATGACAGCCGGAATTAGCAGCTCAAATGGGTATTTAGAATTTAATCAAAATTCTATGGTCCTGAATAAATCTGAAAGGCAAAAGAGAGGCATAGCAGCTGTTTCCTTTTAAGGCAAAGGGAACCACTCATTGAAAAGTATGTTAACAAAACCGCCCATAGAGTGTACTGTGAGAGATCAAGAAGGTCCTGCATGACTGCTAGAGAAAACAAATACTAAAGAGGACTGAGGACAGAGTTTGAAAGACACTTCTGAGTACATAAGAGAAAAGACATTTAATGAAGCTACAGTTACTAAAGAAGTAAACTGTGCCAAGTTAGATATAGTCTGGATAGGGATCACTGGATTTGGCATTCAGGTAATTTTAGTGGAGCTCCATCCTTCCAAGTAGAGAAAGTGGTTACCAGGGAAGAGTGGGTAGAAGACAAAATAGGTGAATAGGGAAATACTAAGTATGGACCACTTGTTCTAGAAACTGTGGAACTGGTGGAGGAAAGACTCAACCTTTCCCTTTTTGTAGATATTATAGCATGTGCAACTTGGAAATTCTTTGTGGATCTGTCCCGAACAATTTCCAGATAGGAACAAAGTTCACATTTAGAGATGAACACAGGAAAGATGCTGAGTGATGCAATTATGACAGTGCTTGAGTTTGTTTTGTCTGAAATCCATCTATGTCTCTGAATGCCCTGTTCTAAGGTTGTTCACCACTTCTTTCAATCAGACGTTATCTTTCTGAGAGTGCCTTTTTGGCCTAAGATATTTCTCTCTGGGATCCCGTCACTTGCAAAATAAAGGACTCTGACGAATAAACTTAGTGCTGGAAAGTACTTTGAAAATTTAGTTCAATTTCTTGATCCCTCCCAAAATCCCTGAAAATTGATTAAACAGTTCAGCTACTTTTTGAGGTTTTTTACCAGATTGATGAACTATTGATTCCTAAGAAACAAAATAAAACAAAAAGAAATGAACTACTAACTCCTTGTATTTAGAAAAATATATCAGATTATCTTTTCAGTCTTAGGTCTAAAAATTTCAGAATGATAGCTAATTTATAAGGAATACGTATTAAGCGTTATGCATTATTCTAAGTACATCATGGCAACTGCCACACTTAAACTTTGCAGTAATCTTATGATATACACATGATAATTTCCACTTATAAACATGAGTGTTGAGGCACAGAGAAGTTGCAAAATTGGCCCAAGTTCTTCCAACTGATCATTTGTGGAATGAGTATTTGAACATGTGGAAACGTCTCCAGAGCTGAGGGTTAATAATTATTCTAAGTGGTACACATGCAAACAATATCATCTATTAAAATATATTAAGAAAGTCAAACTTCTTGTGGCCTACAGTATTGCAGTATGCTATGACTCAATATAAAAACTGTGGAATACTCAACAAAGAGAGTAATTTCAAAACTTGTTTTCTGGTTGGAATTGAAGTCTTTGCAACTAAATTGGTCCCTAAATAAACTTAGGTAAAACTGTTCAGTGAATTTGTTAAACTGATGGTGCTTTTTCTTAGTACAGCAACCCTGAAAAAACAGTTACCAGCTGTTTCTCATCAACCTTACTCAAATGCTTACCCCCCCCATCACTGTCTAACCACCTTCTCCGTGAAAGGGAGGGTACATGTTCAATTCTATAATGTAGGTGAAAACATAATCACACATTTCACATACTATTCTATTTCTCTGTGTACATTCTGATACTATTTGTAGATTGGTAGCAATCTATTGTACAATTTAGAACATGAGAAAGATCATCTGTGTATCTTTAAATGAATTTTAGTAAAGACTGAATAGATCAAGGAATCCAAACAAGATAGGAAAGAAGAGGAATTAAATAAAGAAAATCAATGTGTAAAATGTTTTCACTCCACCAGAAAAGTGATTGATCTAGAGCTTGAAGTAATTACGAGGTCATTACTTACCAATAGGAATGCAAGCTCAATACTGGGTAGAATCCTAGAGGAGTCCTGTCCTTGAAGTTAGAAAATAATGGCTAGAACACAATAGTATTCAATTAGTAGCTTACTTCCTATAAATTATTTTTTTTCTCTTCCAAGTGGAACAGAGTCTATAATCAATCTTCAGTTTAGCTTCTTATCCTAGATCAGAGGTAAATTCATTCTGAAATGACTAAATTTAGGAATATGTAAGAGAAATACTAATTCAGAAAAAAATGAGAGCAGCATTAAAATGCTAGGAACACCACTATCAATTTCAGTTGTTGCTTTGGATTAAATTTTAAAATAGCTAAAAATGCCGCTTGTCTAAACTGAATTGAGATATTGTTAATGAAAGGGGTTTTTTTTTTCCAATTATTTTCAGGATAGAAAGTAATTTGAAAGATTAAATCATTTTCATCTCATTTTAAGTGCCACCAAAAAAATTTCTGTATAGTTTTAATTTGTGCATTCAATAAGTTTTCACTGTATTTGAAGACTGAAAAAGGCAGTTAACTCTTTCCCACAAATACTATTTTGGTCTTTTTTCCTTCTGCCAAGCAGGAAAACTATTAGGACAGTTGAGAATGGTAGAGTCACAGTTTGAAATTCACTAAGGAGTTTGGATTAATGGACTTATAGACTAAACTAGATATGGACATAGTTGTAGTTTATGCCCAAGAATATTACAGATGCTTCACATACACTTAACATGATTTTGGGGTTTTTCCAATACAACAGTGTGTTTTTACAAAACATCAGGAGACATCAGAAACAAAAGTTTATTTCTGTAAGTACTTCTAAAGGAAACCATTCATTGAGCTGATATTAATTACCTCATTTGGTGAGAAATAATCATATGATTCTGTGAACAATTACCACAGATCTGTATTTAGGAAAACACAATGTCTAAGATTCACAGGACATCATCCCCTGAGTTATATCATAACCAAGGAAGGAATATGATTATTCCTTGAAGATAATCAACCAATATGCTATCATTACGAAATTATCAGAAGAAAGGCTGGTAGAAAAAAGAACAAAACTTCCCTTAGTGAAACTGTTTTACTGACCACAAAATACTGTATATAATTATGATCACCACACTTCAAAATATTCTGATAGCAGAGCATGTGATTTGAGGTGAAACTGACATTTAAAAGGATTAAAGAACTGTTAGATGTTTCAAATAAGGAAAGCTAATGGCAGATATTGTCAAAGTATAGAAATAATGAGCAAAGTGCCAAAAGAACAAAGACCCCTAAGCTTTATCAAAGAACATGAAGATCACAATAATACTCCTATTGTTATTAATGAAGATGCATAAAATAAATATAATTTTATATAGCCAGTTTGGGCTAACAACAGTACTCTTCAGAGATAAAGTATGAAAACACTCAAAGTGAAGGATTTAAAATAAATTCATGCTTGGCATTAATTCATGCATTGAACAGGTATGTAAAGAGCAACCACTACGTTAAAAGAAGTAATTCACTAGTAATCTCAGTAACACATAAAGAAGGACTTGATAAAGGACATTTTAATAGATGTTAGCCTAGTCTCAGAAGTCAAGGACGACCTCAAAAGGATGTTTAATTTGACACCTGCAGGATGAGCAGTAGTCAGTCGAAGATGATTTGAGGAAAGTAGTAAAAAGACTGCAGACAGAAGAGAGCAGAGACAGCAGATAGATAAATAATAGGCTATCTAGGGCATTAAAAATGGTTGAGGGACATCAATAATAATTTGATACTTTGGACGACAATCATGACCCCTTAAATTGCTAGAGTAGCACTATCCAAGATAGAAAATTGGGTTTAATTGGCCATAAGTCTGCTGCATTAAAGCCCTTTTTATGTTTTTATATCTTTGGGTATACGGTGGGAATTTTATAAAGTTCTATTATAGTATCATCCACATAACTTCTGAATATCAATAATACTGGAAAGTAATTTTTTCACTAAAAGTAAGGGTTTCCTCTTAATAATAATTTTATAGAGTTTATCTTTGAAGTTGTAATAGAATCCAAGAAATTTGTGAGCTGAAGCAAAAAACAAATTATGTTTTCTAATTTCTGCTAAACGATCTGGCAGAGAAGAGCATGTTTTCAAATATTTTATATTAGATTTCCTGCTTTATAAAAATGAATAAATAGCTCAACATTTCATTAATTATACAAAATTATTTTTAAAGTCTCAACTACAGTGCATAATATCCTTGTGGCAGGATATTTCCATTCCATTTAGATTCTGTTGTTACATTCCATTCATTTGGGGGGAAAAAATCTAAGTATTTTATGACATTTGAAATTTGGACATTTTAAGTGGGCTTTTCTCATATTTTCTGGGTTTATGGGTCAATACTATTTTACCCTTCAAAAATAATCTCTGGTACAATAACAACCATTTTATGGACAAGATTATGCAGGGATGTTGATGAAGGAGAGTAAGAAAACAAGATATGTTGATTTAAAATGGACAGTTTTCTCGCAGCTGGTGAATAAACATTCCTTACAAAATTCAGACAGAGCTTGGAAGTAAGGCAACCTTTAATTGTATGGAGTAACTTCTATAATGGTGGTAGACAGAAATTTAACACAGAAAAAGGAATAAACTCAATATTCTAAACATGATTACAAAATTGTAACACTAATGATGCACAGGTATAATGCACTAAGAGATGAGGCATTTATGACTAAGACATGTTGTTTTTGATATTGCATTTAAATATTCAAGAGATGTGTTTTAAAAAGTACAAAGTTTGGACCAAAGAGTAAGTACAGAATTTGAAGTGGGGAGGAACAAAAACCATTTTCCAAATAATAACTTGCATTTTGATCGTTGTTAAGTATTAACCATGTTAAAAATTAAATACCAAGATGCAATAAAGCACACTACGTAAGAGGGCAGATTTTACAACCATAATGCCTGGATTCTCTACCTCTTCCTCTAGTATTTCCCAGTGATATCATCTTGAGCAAGAAATAATCTTGCTATGATTTTTCTCATCTGTAAAATGGAACTAACAGTATTTACCTCAAAAGGTTTTGAAATTTAATGAGCTAATACATGCAAAGTGCTTAAAATACTTTCTGACCTAGTATATATTCGATCAATGACTCTTAGTTCTATTATTAATATCTAGGAGAGGTGATGCACAAAACATTATACAAAGTTAACATAGCATTAATAACACATCAATAATATACATTTTGGTTTTAACAAAACTACACAAACTGAAAATCCAATTGTGATTTTAAAACAAGAATACGGAAGCAACAACACAAGAAAATCTTGGTAATAGAACAATTGAGACTTACATTATGTAATTTTTTCCCAGGAGAAAAATGTGAAACTCATCAACTAAACCATTTAAAACTGCTAAAACAGCACTGTACAAATCACTGGAGGGTATATTTTAAGGAGCAACCCAAGCAGCAAGATGGTGACCAGTGGCCTGTAATAGCATTTACATTTTGTTCTACTGTTCTTTGATAAGTCGGGGGGAAAAATTTTACTATAGGATTTTAAATTTGTTATTTAAACCATTATAATATGTATGTTAAACTGCATTCAAACTGTAACTTCAAAATAAAATGAAAACAAACTGTAATAGTCTTTTCTTTCTCAAATTTATATGTTTAACTCACCCCAAAATAATGCTTTTTTGTTTTTTTTAAGCAGAACTTCTGGAATGCTGATACCAGAGATTTCTTTGAAAATTATGATAGGAAAAAAAAAAAAAGTTACAGGTGAAAAATCTGTTATGTTTTTTCCGGCTTTGTTTTTTTGGTTTTTGATAGTTCTTTGAAGTTGTTTCCCCCAACTTCCCTCAGCCCGCTCTTATACTTAATTATGATGACAATAATTAAGATTTTCACCTTGAAATCTATTTCAACAAATTATTTTCCAGTCCCATGGCATGTAATGATCAGTTCATGTTAAAAAAAATTCTAATATTTTACCATGAAAATGCATTTTTAGCTCTTAACAAAATTACTTGCTTTTAAACACAGTTAAGCTTAGTAAAGACAAAACATTTACTTTTTCTTCCATAAAAATGTTTTTTAAAGGGCCTGTTGATGTTACTGTCTCTGAACTTAACTACAATATTTTCCTTTATAGTTTAAATTTGCTCAGAGGAATACCTGCATGCAAGACATATACAGAGGCTGTAAGATGTTAAAAAGCCCTAACTGTAGCTATCAGTACACATCAATTCATTTATTTAACACATAACTGAAGATGTACTGCTAGAGAATGCAAGGGACAGAAAAAAATACTGCCTGCTCTCTATGAATTAACAGTATTTTTGAGAATAAAAATACGAACACAAGTATGATAGAAGGACTTGAATATGACAAACACTGTAAGAGAAGTATTTATAATATACAAAAGATTAAAGATGCACTTTAAGGTGCAAGACCGTGTCAAGATTTAAGGAGATTACAACTGCAGACATGAACATTGAAGGATAAATAATACTAAAAACAAAATTATAGAGGTGAGACCATTTCTAATTGTGATAATGGCTTAAGAAGAAACAGACAGGAAAGTGAAGCTCATGTGGACAACGAAAGGCACAAGTTAACTGGAGCATGTGGGATGAAATTTAGGATGAAATTAGATTTCTGACTACCTGAATTACCAATGAAACATTCCTGGAATTGTTCAGAAAGAAGTTTGAAATGATGGTAAACAAGATATAAACCAAAAGAGAGTAAAGCCATACTGATAGCTAAGTCAAAATTAAGTATTTGGAATTTTACAAGAAAAAAAGTTGAGTTATAGAATTTATCTGCTAAAAATTAGTCTAAGATTGGGAAAGAAAAGGTAACATTCTTATCATATACTACTGAAGAAAAAGTTTCCTTTGGAGATCAGTAGGATATTACTATATTACCACTAGGTAATGAGCTTCTTACAGTGTTTCCCAAAATATTATCCATTCTTTTCTAATGCTATCTAATGTGCTATGCTAACATGGAAATGCAGGTCACTGAGAGAAAAAAAATAATCTTGTCTTAATGTAATGAGAAAGAAGTTAGGTACTTTGATACTCAACTTGATCACTGTGATGGTGAATTTAATGTTACAATTTGACCAGGCCATCAGGTATCTGAATATTTGGTCAAATATTATTTTGTGTGTTTCTATGACAGTGTTTTGGATAAGATTAAGATCTGACTCAATAGACTGAGTAAAGCAGATTGCTCTCCCTCACCCAACCAGTTGAAGGCCTGAACAACAAAAACACGGATCCTTCTAGAAGAGGGAACTCCCCCTGAATAACAGTCTTGGGCTGGAACATGGACTCCTGCCTTGAGCTCCAACTAAATCATCAGCTCTTCCTGAATCTGGAGTCTGCTGGCTTTCAGACTGGAACTATATCATCAGCTCCTACTGGTTCTCTGGCCTTGGGATTCTGACTGGAACTACATCCGCTTTCCTGGGGCTCCAGCTTGCTGACTGAAGATCTTGAAATTTCTCAGCCCACACGACTGCATGAATCAATACCCTATTGATCCTTTTTCTCTGGATAAACAATACTGTAGTATAAGGACAAATACTAACAGTTTGAAATCTCTCTGTTGAAAGTAAGGAAAAAGACTTCTCCCCCTACCCTTTCCTTAGATCATTTACTTAAGAAAACTTTTAAGTTCCTTCTGTCTCTATAAAATGTATGTAAATTTTCTTGAAAGGTAAATAAGGCTCCAGCAGGGCTGCCCCAGGAATGTTGTTCTCAAGGACCTACAGACTATCTCTTCGAAACATAATCATCAAGGAAGATATCTCTGTCATCTCTCAGTTTATGGAATGGTAGGAGCCTAACTTCCATGGGTACATCCCACCAAGCTGCTAAATCATCTCCTGATCTGAAGATATAAGTTCATTTTCCCTTTGGATAAAGCCAATTAAACACAGATGGCCACCACAATTACCAAATGAATCTAGGACGCAGTACATGTGACAAATGGTGCTGTCAAGTCCTGTTACTTGAGAACTAGTTACTGTTCATCTCAAGAACATGTAAGTAATGGGGTATATATGCCTGGATATATAAAAGGGTACGATTTCTTTCTGTCTATGCAATCTTTTAGTGGACTGCTTGAGATGTGCATCGCATTCTGGTCTAATGTCTACTCAATAATTAAAGTTTTATTTATATTCCACCTTTGTGTAAGAGTTTTCTGAGTACACAGAACATTTTGTTTTTAATTAAATTCCCCCCCTGCCAAAGTAACACGGTTTTAGGGCTGGTAGAAAGATATATCCAAATGGAATGGCTCTGGTTGATCTGGATACATTTAATTATGTTCCAAGTAGTAGCAAAGAAACCAAGATTGAATTATTATGAGACTGAGGGTTTCAGGTATAAAAAAGGCTGGGATATAGTTTGAAAGAATTACTAATTAAAAAGAAAGAGTAATAACTGTTTTCACTGAAATACTGCTTCAATGGTGCTGTTTTCTGAATCTTGCCTCTTGATGTGGAAAACAGATTTTATAGTCTGTTGTGGTCATTTAAAGACTGCTTGGTTTTGTACAAGGGTGTTTCAAACAACAAAATCCTATTAAAGAACATGTATCAAAGATAAGTCTTGAGAAAAACTGAAAACAGACTAGGTGAAGACATTTTATAGTTTAGCTCAACAACAAAAACTTATTGGTGAAGAAATCTGGTACCTAATGGTGCTGGGAACATATTTTATGCTGAAATCTTTTTCTTGCAATCAAAATAAGCTTGGCATCTCCATTCTGAGATACAAATTAAAGCAAAAATGGGGAAATTGGAATGATTCAAATATGTATTATAACACTACAGCAATATATTTTCACGTTCAAAGTAATAAAAGACATCTAGTTAGAATGAGGGTAGATGAGTAATAATGACAGAGCAAGGCAATTAGCTACATATGAGCTGGAGGCTAGGTGACTGTAAACAGTGGCTTCTGGTTTCCCACCTCCTGGGGCTATGAGACCAAGAAAAGCAGGTGCAGAGCCTGTGCTCCCCTTTCCAGCTTGTGTCCTACAATAACCTATAGCTTCATTATAATATATTTACACGTGGTTTCGACCCCCCCCCCCAACCTGTGGAGGAAAATGGCCATGAGGGTTCTGGCAAGAATCTTGTAAGGCCAAAACCCACCCCTAAAACCAGTAGGAGGAGTCCCTCACACAGCTGAAACAACCTCAGTTGAAGACGGCCCTAGGTATGATCCATAACCTATACAAACATAAAAAGAAGAGAGACCCCTAACCCTCGTGCAGTTGCCACCTTTGGGCCTGACCGTTCTTCCATCTTGAGAGTGTACAGTCCTTAATAAACTGATTTGTGCTTGCTACTTCCCTTCTGGCTGTCTTTATTCGAGCATGGATGCTCACGTAAATCTTTCATGGGGAATTTCAGAACCAAGACCTCCATTGACACAACCAAGTGTCCACTGTTAACAGTGAAAGTTTATGTCAAATTTCTTCAAAATAACATGTCCAATCAAATTTTAGATGATAAAAATACTGGTTGATGAAAAAAAATTGTCAATTCCATTAAACCACCCAAGAATTCTTCGGGAAAGGGAAAGTTTACCATATTTTTACAAACTAGTAAATTGTGTTCTCTTCTAGCTACATAGTGAATCAATGTATTTTTCATAGTTGAACTTGATCTTAGGACATTATCTTTATATCTTATTTGGGAAAGTAAAATATTTTAAGAGCTCAAGTTAATAGTCAATTAAGTAAATATGCATATGCCCTAAATACTATATGTGAAGATTAACTCTTTCTCAGTTAAACAATGAAAACAAAAATAATGTCTCCTAGAAACACGAAAATGAAATTGAGTTCTCAGCAACATCATCTTTAAATCTAAGAGTCAGTAATCCAGCTCCAAATATTTACAAGTTAGCTGGAGAGCTTATATTTACATATTTTGAACAACTCAGGAAAATACATCACAGTCTGTAATTCACTTCAAGAATATAATCTAAGCAAGATATTTTTAAAAAATGGAAAAAAGAGTATATCAGACTACCCAGTCTTTGAAAAAGTCATACTTGATATCTTTAGCTTCATTTGTTATCTATATATAGATCCAAGAGAATCTGGCTCACTTTGCACCGTGGAATATGCTACAGTTTTTCCAAGATATTTCCACACAAAAAGAACTTGAATTCACAAAATCATTACACTATCACAATAATTTTGGCTGTGGGCTTACTTAGGGAGAAGGAAAATGGAAATTATTTTAACTGGCAATTTTAATTTAGAATATGGAACATGACAAGAAATTAGTGGTGATCTGAGTACAAAGGAAAAGACTTCAGCGACTGCATCAAGTGTTCAGATGTACATAAAGGAAAGTACTTTCTACATCAGAGTGGATAAATGAATAACCCCAAATATCTACATATCTTATACATGCAGGGTGTTACCCGGATTCCAATACATAAAATGAAAAAATGTTTCCTTTATTTTGGCTTTTCAAATGGGCTACTTTCATTTCTCATTTATTATAAAGACTGTCAATATATGTTTTCCCCATAGTTCAATCCAAAATTTCCAAAAAGTGACACTTATGTTGGTGGTGGTAGTTTTTACATTGTCTGTTGGGTTGTTGCTATTTCTGCCCTTTAATCAATGCCTTAGGATGTTTTTCTGGGTTAAACTCCAATTATTCTGTTCTTTCTGGAAAGGTGCTCACTCTCTTTTTACAGTCCTCTTTAAGCCATGTATTTAAAGAAGTCATACCAAGTTAGCATACTCTCCCCTTACCTTGCTTTGAAGATTGCCTACGACTGAAGATAAACGTGGATTTATAGTATTTAAATTAATACTGGCTTTAAAATACATATTGTAGTCTCCTGGCTGTTAACAAATACGTAAAATTATATTTTCTTAATTATACTCTTCCGATGGGACTTCAATATCGTTAACCAACATTACCATTATGAAGTGGAAGAAAACTCTGTACTTATTTAAGCTATGGACTTAGCTTGAGGCTTTTGCGAAGCCTCCACGGCGCTATCATGCGGTTTTTAAACCCAGAGGTACCCATTATTTTGCCCTGTGGAAACAATCCTCTCTTAATTCAACCAGAGGGTAAGTTTTCTGGCTGCCTGTGCAATTCCTGAGACCTGTTAGGTCCCCACGAAGGCGCTTACCACGTGCATGAGCTCGGCCACAAACCCAAAGGCTGTATGTGCCCCATTAATTCTCACTGTGAAACATCTGGAGTCTCTCATTTCCCAATTTCCCACCCAGAAGGCTTACCACAAAAAACTCAGAGCTCAGACCCGGAAATAAGAGGCGCTCAATTGGCGAAAAGCTTACCGAGATCTCAGCGGGTGCGAAGCAGCGGCGGAGGGCTTTTCGGCTTCACCTGAGTTTAAGAGCTGACTTGGAATCTTCAGCAGCCAGCTGCCGGTCTCATCTTGTTCTCAGACTGTTTAGTAACGAGTTTGACACCCTTTACTCCAGGTAAACTGAGCCACAGGTCTGAGGAATTCAGCGCCTTCCCAGCAACACAGACTCTTCGGGAATAATTTGACCCGGAGCAGCTTTATACCGAGCGGAAGGCGGAAGCAAGGCGTGATTGGCTGGGAGGCGGAGGATTTCCTTAGAGGGTGAGCCGGTCCTGGGTCCCACTTTCTCTGGTAGGGGGAAGGAGCTAAAGCTGAGTTCCAGGATTAAGTGGCATAAATTAGGTTTCGTTGATAGGTATTTCCCCTAAATGTAGCCTGCCAGATTTAGAACGCCTGGCCAGAGGGGAGACCTCCGTGTAGCGGGTCCCGATATATGAATTAACTTTATCAAAACATAAACTAATCCAATGTTAAATCGAATATAAGTCAAATTGAAGAACGAACTATAATGTAAATTAATCGGTTTACATGACAACAATGTTTTTAAACTTTTTTTTTCTTAATTTTTTAAACCAAATTTGTAAGTTCTTGTTTTCCAGGTATTTATTTTAGGTGAGGTTACAAAATACATTTTAAGAGTCAAAAGTATTATTCTTTTATTTTTTATTTTATTTATTTATTTATTTATTTATGTAATTACATTTCTTACAGAAAGAGCGCATAAGCAAAGGCCAGAAGGAGAGGGAGAAGCAGGCTCACTGCTGAGCAAGGTGCCTGATGGGGGACTGGATCCCAGGAACCTGGGATCATGACCTGAGCCAAAGACACACGCTTAACAGACTGAGCCACCCAAATGCCCCAAAAGTATTATTAATTAACAAAGATACCATTTTTATTAATCTGTAATCCTTTCTCAAATATTCCACTTACAACTTTCAATACATTATCAAAGATTAAGTGTTGGGAACTGAAATAAACATACTGTTCTGTTTCTGGGCTAATCAATACCAGAACCACATAAGAATAACATAGCAACTTGCTTCAGGAAATACTTGCTACTGAAAGATAAGCCTTTGAACAAATTGAAATAGCAACATACAAAAACTAACACCTCACTCATGAATCCTCATTTAAAAACCCTTGTTTCACTTTGCCCACAAAACCAAACCTTAATATTGTAGACTGTACACATTCTCAACCAATTTTTCTCTTTGAAAGATTATTTTAAAGTCACCCTGTTTAGGTCCTAAGATTGTATATATATTCTCTCTAGATTCCACTTTTCGTGCCAATACTAAGTTTCTGTCAATGTGGCATTCTCCCTTAATGTGAGAGTCTAATGAACTTAAATTTGTTTAATCAATGGGTAGTTTATGGGGACTTTCAGGGGAGTGGGCATTTGATAATAAGGGCTTTTTAAGTAAATTAAATGGTTTTATTTAAATTAACTCTCCCCCAAATATATAAATGTAAAACAACTTACCTGAAGCCTCTGGAGAGTGACCAAAAGTCAACAGATTCTGGAAGGGTCCAACACCTGGAAGAGGAGAACAGCTATGGGTGAGTTTCCCATTTTTATGACATTTAGAATGAAGAGCGTCCCTGCTCTACACCCCAAAGAGCTGTAAAACTGATACAGATATCCTCATCTCACCAAACTGATGAACCAGCAGATGCATTTCAGAATATTTACAATGTATTAAGTGTGGAGTGGAATCTTGGAAAGGAGACCTGAGAGAGACAAGTCACCAAATTCTGTATATAATTTCTGTATATAATTCTGTATATAATTCCTAATCTCTGTAATATGAATATTCAGGATGGATGGTAAATATCTCCAACTAAGTCTGTAAGACTGAACTGAAAATTCAGCTGCTTCTCACAGCAGCAAACACAGAGCTTTTAGTTGGGGCAAGTAAACTCTTGATAAAACAATAACAAAAATTAATGTTTCTCTAGAGAAACAACACAGTTCAGATTCTCTTCCATGTGTAGTTCATAATTCCAGAATACAAACCAAAATTATTCTACATAAGGAAAGAAAAATGTTACTCGTAAGAAGGAGAAATGGCAACTAATGGAAACTGACCTTGAGATGACCCAGATTTTAAAATCAGCAAAGATTTTTAAGTTATTATCACAGTGCCCAAGAACATAACATATACTGATTGTACGTGAAAATGTAGGGATTTCAATGAAGAATAGAAAATAAAGGGGGTAAAAAACGGCAAGTATAGTGAGGAACCGAAAAGAAAAAAACAAAAGATCAAATGGAAGAAGATTTAAAGTGTGCGTGGAATCTCATGAGGAGGTGGGATAATACCAAGTGCTCATATGCATGCAGTTGGAGTTGCAGAAAACAAGAGGGGAAATGTGGCAGAAAGAAAAATATTTTGAGAAGTAAATAACAACTGAAAATTTCCCACATTTGGTAAAAGACATAAATTCATAGATTAAAGAATCTCAGTGAACCCTGAGCAGGATGAACAAAATAACCTAGGAGCATAGGACATAGCTACAACTTTAAACTGAGGACAAAAGTGCATTTTATACAGATCAATGCATTTCAAACAACTGACTTCTCACCAAAAACAGTAGAAACCAGAAGACACTGCACCCATACTTTAATGTGCTGGGTGGGAAAAAAATACTGCCAACTCAGGGTTTCATAGCTTAGATTATTATCATTACTTAGTTCTCCCAGATATCTAACACTTCCTAAATCTCTATGCCTTTCAAATAATGCCCCTGCCTCATATAAAATTTAAAATATATCTGGTATTTAATCTTGAACCAGTCATTTGTTATTAAGCTAACTGAGTGAGATAAAACAGGTAGGTTTGGAATTATCTTCTAGTGGTGGTAGTTGCAACTTGCCACACCTCAACACATCTCTCTGTCATGGACTTGTGCAATGGCCCCAACAATCACACAGAAGTGTGTACAGCTTATTAAAGGAAGTCTTCAAATATCTATTTAGTGTAAAAGACTGACATGGAACAAAAGGGCATTATGATAATAATTAGAAATTTTCTTATTTTTTTCTAGAACATTATGACTATCAAGATAAATGAGTGAAGAAAATCACATTTTTCACTGAAGGTCACAGAAAGTTAACTGATACCAATATTGATACCAGTACTTGGTTTTCAAATTTGAGTTTACTAATCATATAATGTTCACAGAGTAAAAGACAGACAAATAAATGTTTGTCATAACAAAATGCCTTGGTTCTTTGCTTTCTGTGAGATGATTAAATTAAAACATACAACTGCACTCGAATTGAAGTTAACTATATCAATAAATAGGATACTGGGTAAGAAATATAAAGTTAAGCTGTTAGGACACATTTAATTTGATAACCATTGTTTATATGTTTTAGTTCATGTGGGGTGATGTAAATATTACTTATGGGACACTATTTAGGGTAAATTTTATCAAAAGAAGCCATTTCTTTCTCTTTTTTTTATGGTAACAACACTGAACATGAGACCTTCCCTCTTAAATTTTGAAGTACATGATAACATATTATTAACCGTAGGCACTATGTTGTCAGATCTCTAGAACTTACTTATCAGAATGGAAACACTATATCCATTGAAAAACAGCTCCCCTATTCCCTCACATCTCAGCTGTGGGCAACCATTATTTTACATTTTGCTTCTATGAGGTTGACTATTTTAGAAACCCCATATAAATGGCATCATTGTCCTCTGGGACTGGCTCATTTCAGTTAGCATACTGCCTTTCAGGTTCGTCGAAGTTGTTACAAGTGGCAGGATTTCCTTCCTCTTTTAAGGTTGAACAAATGCGATTCTACGTACATACCACATTTCTGTTATCTATTATCTCCGTTGATGGACACTTAGGTTGTTTCCATATCTTGGCTATTATGAATAGTGCTGCAATGAAAGTGGGAATGCAGATATCTCTTCAAGATCCTGATTTCAATTAATTTGGATATATATCCAGAAGTGTGATTGCTGGATACGGTAGTTCTATTTGTAAATTTTTAAGGAATGCCCATGCTGTTTTTAATAATGGCTGTACCATTCTACATTCAGTGTGAGGCGAGGTCTCATTATAGTTTTGATTTTCTGTTCTCTGATAATTAATGGTGTTGAACATCTTTTCCTATACCCGTTGTCCATTTGTGTGGCTTTTTTAGAGAAATATGTATTCAAGTCCTCTGCCCATTTTTAATCAGGTTATTTAATTTAATTTTATTTATTTTTGTTACTGAGTTGTAAGAGTTCCTTATATATTTTGGAAACTAACCACTTCTCAGATATATGGTTTGAAAATATTCTTCCTCACCCCATCCCAGGTTGTCTTTTCATTCTGTTGATTGTTTCTTTTTTCCGTGCAGAAGTTTCTTAGTTTAAGATAGTCTTACTTCCTTTTGATTTTGTTGACTGTGCTTTGGGTGTCATATCCAAGAAATCATTCCCAAGACCAATGTTTTCCTCTAGAACTTTTACAGTTTTGGGTCTTACAAGCAAACGTGTCTAATCCATTTTGAGTTGATTTTTGTGTATATTATAAGGGTACAGTTTTAATTTTTGCATATGGATCTCCTATTTACCCACACTATTTGTCGTAAAGACTATCCTTTCTCCATTTTATGTTCTATTACCTTGTTTGCAGTGGTGTATCACAAGTGGTTGCATATGTCCAAACTCATCAAATTGGACACATTGAATATGTAGTTATTCGTATGTTAATTATACTCCAATAAAGCTGTTAAAAACAACAAACCAAAAAAGCCATTTCTTATTCTTTAAACACGCACCTATTCCAAACACACTTTTATATTTTCAAACAGAGAAAATAAAGTTTAATGTCAGAGTGTGTGGAGCTGAGTACACATCACAAAAAATAAACCGTAGGAAATTAGAGAAAGGATACAATCTTTGCAAAACTTTCCCTAAGTTTACTGTCAAATTTTACTCTCTGCTATATAAATAACAGCCATCTCCTTGCACTACAACCCTGTCACATCTCATAAACCTGGCTGAGTGAACTGAGTAGATGGGAAACCTCCAAGGGAACATCAGTTACCGCAGAAAGTGGGATCAGTGATTCAGGAGAGTTCACTCATAAATACTTTTCCAAAGTCCCAACTTTGTGTAGGTAGGAACCAGGCTACTGACGGTGCTATTAAATGAGTTCTTCTCTCTATTTTCAGTACTTAAAGCTGCTCTGAGATATTCTCAATATAACTCTAAACATAATAGTTTCTTGGCTAAATTCCAGTCCAGAAAATCACACTCCAGCCTCTAAATCCTCTCTGATCTTGAAAGTGTATACGAGACGCGAAAGGCTGTTTCTCTTAATGCTTGCCAATAATTCAGCCTCTGCTCTGACACTGGAGCCAGCAAGGCTGTTGAACTGCACAGTGAGAGTGAGCATACAGTCTAAAGAATTTAGAGCAAACATGAGTTCTGATTCCAGACATCTAAATTAAAATGTAAAAATGAAAATAAAGCAATGTGGAATTTAGGCTGCTGCTGCTCTAGTGGTACAGGTGTAAAGCATAAGGAAGCCAAACAAACAGCAACAATCAGATGTTAGGCATTAACCCAAGGAAAATACATGGTAATGAGCACATATTTAAATCAGGGTTCACAAACTCAGCTAAGACAGTGGCAAGGTGAGCAACCCGAAAGTGTGAAGCAGGCCAGGAAAAGGGGGGTGGATTGGACTGAGGAGCCTCATAAATCACGCCCAGGTAAACGTATGCAGATTTATTTTATTTTTAAGCTTTTGCCAACCAAACCCAACAGGCCTACAGCTGATTCTGCCACAGAAGCCACTAATTTAAAAAACCACTGCTTTAACTACCTCTCCTTAAGTAAAGCTGTAAAATTTGGGTTGTTGTTGTTTTTTTTCCTTTGCAATTTCTCACGCCTCTTTCTTTTCATGTTAATTACCATGTAAATGTCTTCTTCTCTGTGTAAGTTCTTCTAATAAAAGCAGTGTTGGGGGCCTGGGTGGCTCAGTCAGTTAAGCGTCTACCTTCGGCTCAGGTCATGATCCTGGTGTCCTGGGATCCAGTCTCTCGTAGGGCTCCCTGCTCGGTGGGAAGCCTGCTTCTCCCTCTTCCTCTGCCTGCTACTCCCCCTGCTTGTGCACACTCTCTCTGTCAAATTAATAAATAAAATCTTAAAAAAAAATCAATGATAACTAACACTATACACCAGCCACTAATTTAATCTTCACAATGATGCCATGAGGATACTTGTTTTTCCCCCATTCTCCACAAAAAGAAATGGGAAGATTAACTCTGATAACTTGTCTGTAATCGAGTAACTACTAATTGGCAGGGCTTGGATTGGCTCAAGATATAATTAAATTCTAATATATATAATGACTATTTATTCATTTTATTTTGAGAAAAAGGAGCTACAGTGTCTATGCTGAAAGCATTCCATCAATCCTTCAAAGCAAAATGTAAAGGATTATATAAAAAAGATAAAGGGGGAGGGGCATCTGGGTGGCTCAGTCAGTAGAGCATCTGACTCTTGGTTTCAGCTGAAGTCACAATCTCAGGATCCTGGGATTGAGCCTCCCAAGGGGCTCCAAGCTCAGCAGAGAGCCTGCTTGAGATTCTGTCTCTCCCTCCCCCTCTGTTCCTTCCCTTCTTGGGCAGACATGCTCTCTCTCTCTCTAAAATAAATAAAATCTTTAAAAAAAAAAAGGAAAGGGGAGAAAGTCCATGTTATTAAGAAATACTGGGCAAAGGATTTCATTCAGACAAAATTATATTCAAATTGCTAGCTATGTGAGCTCTTCTAAGTTCCTTAAATATTTATTTTTCCCTCTTTTTTTTAATTATGTTCAGTTAACCAGCATATCATTAGTTTTTGATGTAGTGTTCAATGATTCATTAGTTGTGTATAACACCAAGTGCTCTTCACAACATGTGACCTCCTTAATATCCATCACCTGGCTACCCCATCACCCCCCATCCCCGCTCCCTCCTGTAACCCTCAGTTTGTTTCCTGGTGTCTAGAGTCTCTCATGGTTTGTCTCCCTCTCTGATTTCTTCCCATTCAGTTTCCCCTCCCTTCCCCTGTGATCCTCCGCACTGTTCCTTATGCTCCACATATAAGTGAATTTTCTCAGCAGTGTTCAACAGCCCTGAATGGTCTGCAACACTTACGGTGAAATATAATGACAGGGCTCAATATTGTAAATAAACATGAAACCTGTCCTAGTGTTGTGATACAATGATAACCAAATATATATTTCTCGGATATTTTTGGTTTTCACACACAGTTCTTAGAAGCATTTCAGAGCCAGAAAGCGTATAAAATGGGTGTCTTGTTATTAATGAAGGTGATTTTTGGACCTCACCCAGGGTGGGTCTGGTTGCTAGGAGAACCAAACAGGTGATTAGAGGGTTGGAATTTTCAGTGCCATCCCCCAACCTATGGGGAGCAATGAGAGGCAAGACTTTGAATCAGCCAATGGCCAATGGCTTCGTAAATTGTGACTACCTAATGAAGCCCTTATAAAAACTGAAGAGGACAGTTTTTTGGTCCCTTTCCGGAGAGCTTCCAGAATGCACCAGGTGCCACAGAGCCAGGCCCCAAGCTCCAGGAAGACAGACATTCCTTTGTTCAGGGCCTATCCTATCTATCTTTTCATCTGGCTGTTGGTTCATATCCTTTAATAAACTGGTAAACATGAGTGTTTTCCTGAGTTCTATGAGCCGCTGCAGCAAATCTATCCAGTTTCCAAACTGTAACAGCTTGGAACACAGGTAACAGCCTATGCCTTGAGGCTGGCAGGGGAGTAGACTTGCAGGACTGAACCCTTAACTTGTGGAATCTGACACTATTGCCTGGTAGAGCGTGTCAAAATCGAGTTGACACCAGCAGAGTGTCTGCAAATTGCTTTAGGTTGTATGTGGGGGATCCCACAATTCATGTTGAAATTGGGTCCGGGAACCCTCAGAAAGTTTCCACCTACCAAAAGGGTAGGGATTCCCATGGTAGTTTATTTTTGGTTCAGAACAGATGACACCCATTGGACAGCCTTCTCTTGAGTCACAAAGATGTCTGGTGCCTCAAACTATAGGTATCACATTTGTGACTTGTTCTTCTTTGCATGCAAACATCTGCAGTTTCACCTCCTATCTGCCGGATGCTGTTCCCTGTTACTGTGAAGTTTCATCTGCCCACTCTTCTCTCAGGAGGACAAGGCTCTTATATCAGAACTTCTGAGTGAAGACTCCATTCTGTCTATGGTAAGGTTAACCCTGGTTTTCTCTTTGGGTCAGGCCCGAGGGTCTTTGTTCAGTGTAACCAGCCCAACCAGTATCAGCCAGTATTCAGCCATTCAATTTCAATATCCTTCTACCTAAGAGTAACTGTGTCCCATTTCCTTCTTGTCTTTGTCCAGAGAATATATAAGTATTCTTTCTAACACAAACATTTTTTGGTCCATCAAGAAGTGCTTACACGGTGGAATCTACGAAGCACCTGTTGCTATTTCTCAGAAGTTAGAGGAATCAAAATTTAGGCACACAAAACTCTACTTTCCAGAAAGAGGGAAAGATGTGTTTCATTTTAATATGACTATGATTGATAAAGTACATATGCTTTAGAAAGTACATATGCTTTAGAAAGCATATTATATTATTAGCTATCAGTGCTAAACATGAATAAAAGAAGTTCCTGTAGTAACAAAGCCAAAACAAAACCAACTAGAATGCAAACGGAGTCTCCAGTTAAGTCCCAGCCAGCCCAGATGTTGGCTCAATATTCTACTGCATACAAACTGAGATAATAGGGGATATTTCATATATATTTGGTTGAAAAGTCAATTAAATGATGTAATATATTAATTGGGTAACATAGTTAAAGCACTTCATGTCACATAATGGTACTTGGTAAAAGGTAGCTATTACTGTTACACAAACATAGTTTTGGAAATAGGTAAAAGAGCCTAGAGATAAATTAATCCTTAAGGAAAAAAGATAGGTGATAAATTTTCAACTAATTAACTATCTTACAAGAATAATAATTTTAAAATAATCTTTCTTACTGTCCTGAACAATGTGACCTATCTATTGTTACATTTATACCATATCAAAACGTATTTTGAAATTGGTATCTGAATTTAGGTGTTCATGATTTTTTAATTCCTGCTTTATGATTTATTAACTACATACTTCCAGAAAAAATTTTAAAGCTTTTTTTAATTGTAAAATAATAATCATGAAAGTAGTTTTCAGATAGTAGTTTTTATTAGGATCTAGTTGGTTAATATATGCAAAAATGCCTTATACTAGCATATCAGCAGCTTTCTCTTTCTCTAGTCCCCTCCTCTTCCTTTTCCACCTGCCCCTTCTTTTCTTTATTAGTACTTATTCTTGCTCTCTTATAGAAACTGAGTATAATTACTGCCAGTATTGTGATTACTATATTTGAAGAGGAAAAGAATATTACCTTGTTGAATGACATTTGTTCTATGATACCAATGTATTTAATGTCAATAGTAGGAACATGATTTTTATTTTGCAGGTTGTAAGCTTTCCCTATAATTTAATCAGCTCCAAAAATAAAAGCCTTCCTTATACTATCATTAGAATAATGTTTGATATGAAGGGAAATAATTTGGTGGTGATGATAATGGTGTGAATGTTGATAGTGATGTGGTCTGTGGTCATGGTGATGATGGTGTGGTAGTGATGGGAATTCAAAGGTATGGTAATGATTTTTTTGACTAACTCCCAGATTTGATTTGTAAAATGTTGATTCAAATAGAATTGTTTTCATTGTTCCCAATATTTTTCTTTATTTTTTTAAGTTTTTAATTCCAGTTAGCTGACATACAGTGTTATATTAGTTTCAGTGTATAATCTAGTGATTCAACACTTCCATACATCACTCTGTGCTCATCATGGCAAGTTCACGCCTTAAACCCCATCACCTGTTTCACCTATCCCTCCCCCCCCCCCAACTCAATAGTTAAGTGTCTTTTTCTTGGTTTGGTGCGCTCTCTCTTCCCTTTGCCCATTTTTTTCTTAATTTCTAATAGTTTTCTTCATTGCTTTAGAATTATATCATTAATAAGAATGTTTACTATTCCAATGGGACTGTTCCTCATTTAACAAACTGGATGCTACTTTCTAGACCTTGTAGATAATTGATTATAGAAAATTGAAAAACTGCACAAAATTACATAGATTCACTGTAATTGCAAATATGTCATACTTTGATTTTATATAATCTGTGAAAACTATAGCATGATGACACTAGGGGTATAGTAAGAAATTGTATCCTGAGTCCAAACATTTTT